>NC_041383.1:63634966-63637089 GCF_002162155.2 Triticum dicoccoides
TCTTTACCAACGAGTAGGTAAGCGACCCATATTCACTGGTGGGCGGTGGTCAGAGGCGGCGATCCTTCTTCCTCCTCTTCTCCAAGTTGTTCCGCACCTCCTCCTTGGTCCATCGATGGTTGCTAGTTCAACCTTAGAGAGAGCATGTGGTAGGAGTAGATCTATAGGTAGTATGGTACGTGATATTGTTTTGGTAGCATGGTAGACCTTATATTTGTAAGCATGTGATGATGTGGTAGATCAGATGTGTTCATGCTAGGTTTTGCTTGTCGGCATTGGTGTGTTGATGCATTGATCAGACCATGTGTAGATGGTAGTGTGTTGAATTAATGCTAGTTTCCTAGATGCGTTAGTGTCGTAAAATGCTAGTTTGCTACATGTGCTAGTGTATTGTGGTTGAAAATCAGTCCATGTGGAGTATGCATTTTGTTTTATTCAATGGTCCTGATGCAAACCATTATAGAACAGGGACGCCAGCCTTAGTCAGGGCATTGTTTTGTCCGATAACTAGTTATGACCCTCCTATGTTAAGGACTTCTAGCCACTATCCGAGCAGGTACCTACTCGTTCAGTTGTGTTCGAGGGGCGGGTTGTGTAACCATATTTTGGCATGGCGGTGCATGCTCCTCCTCCTCATGCTGATGTCGTTGCTGCTAAGGCATCCATCAAGGCTAGAAAGGCAACAACGAGGGCGCCTGGGAAGAAGAACACAATGAAATGACAATTATTCTTGTCCACATTCGTGCTTAACAAGATATGCAACATCTTATCCAGTGAGGTGAGGACTGACAAGGGCTTCAAGGAGGTGCACTTCAACGTTATTGCCAAGCAGGTCTTTGAGTTTCGGGGCACGGAGGTGACCTCAATCTATTTCTACAATCATCTTTGGAGATGAAGACACAGATGGATCTACCTGTCCAAGCTCAGGGACCTCAGCGACGCACAATGGGACGAGGACACCTTTACGGTCCCGTTGAAGGTAGAACACTGATACATCCTAAACTCACCTATACTTTTTTATTGTTTCATGTTATTATCATATCAATTATATATATTTTTTCCACTAAGTTTTATTATTTTCTCAACTAACATAATAATCAAGTGCTCATTGCCAGTTATCGTTTATGGGTGTTTTCGGACTTTCAGTAAAATCAAATTTTATGAAGCTAAAAAGATAGAGAAAATTTCAGAAATTAATTTCATAGAGAAGCTTCTAGGGAGATCAGAGCCAGTCGGGTGGGTCTCACGCGGTCAAGTGGCATGCTAGAGGGTGGATGTACGGCCCAGAAACTAGTAGGAAAACCCTTATTTACTCTTATAAAGGCTGTTGGAGTGCTCACCTCCTGGGGGCCTTCACGGGCGAGAGTGCCCTCCGCGTTGTCCGTTTCATGGTGGCATGTTATGGGGGGGCCTCTCAGGGGCTCTTCGTGCCGTCCGATCAGTACGTACGGCGCGCACCCGGGCAGCCCGCCACGGGAGTCTATAACGGGTGGACCGCGGGCGCACACGGGCCGCCATCATGGGGTGGCTTCGATCGTGCACATGAGCGCCCTCTAGCACACCCGCTCACGTGCGAGAGCGGCAGTCGGGGCCACCTGTCAGCGACGCAGGCCCACTGCCGGGTGGAGTCACTGGCTACAGGTGGCAACCCACTAGGAGGTTGCGCGACGAGGGTGCATGTGCGCCATCCGTTGCGTGGTTGTCTCCCACGGTTAGGTCATGAAGCACTCCGCGCCATCAGATTGGCGTTGACGGCTCCTACTTGGCCGTGCTCCCTTTGGGGTTCATGACGCGTGATCTGGGGCACATTTGCCTTCCTCGCTTCGTTTTCCATGGGCTTCTTTAATTTTACTTGGTGCGGCGGCCTCGAGCCTGCTCGGTGTCGCCGGCATCCGGCGTTTCGTTCGCTTTTCGTAGATTCTCAGGTTTGCATTCGTGCTCTGTTTTTCTTCGGCGGTAGCATCGCCCTTCTCCGGCACGTCCTGTTTTTTTCTATATGCAGTCGTATTTTGGTGCTTACTAGTCTTTTTTTCCATGTTTTCGTCTTGTAAAGTTGGACGATGTGTTTATGCCAGGCTTTCCACGCGTTTCTTGGAACTGCGTCAAATTCGTTGGACGTGTGA
>NC_041383.1:63638518-63643051 GCF_002162155.2 Triticum dicoccoides
GTATTGTTTTATTTCTTTTGTGCTTTATTTTAATTTTGAAGGAGTTTCACATATTCTACGGTACTACATACATGCATATGAATGTACAATTTCAAACAAATTTGAAATTAGAACCAAAAAGAATTCAAGAGGAATATACAATATATATTCAATATCATCGGATGACCATATACAATTTTGAACAAGTTTCCATACATAATTTAATGCATATAAAGTTCTACGTCCTCGTAATGGTGTTCTCCTTTAGGATGGAGGACTTCCCTCCTGAACCATCCAGCTAGTTCCTCTTGAAGTGGTCGGAAGCGAGCTTCTGGACTAAGCATCATCCGGAGGTTATTCCTCTGAGCATTGGTATCACTCGGAACCCGCCGCTCAGAGGTGTATCTCCGGATCATCTCACAGGCATAGTATGCACATAGATTGGTCCCCGCTGGCTGAATATCCTCACCATTCTTAGCCTTTGACCTTTTGAATTCTAGCTCTTTTTTGAATTCACCGACCTTTGTATCTATGAACTGTCTCCAAACCCTACGAGGCAAAGAAAATTAAATGAACAAGAGAGTTATTAGTTACTTGATATTAGGAAATGAACGAAATAGGCCGATCGATATAGAGCGCAAATGAATGAAAATAATTACTTCTGCAGCATTCTTCTCATGCCGCCCCAAAGCTTTGGATCCTTATTCAGAGAGTCGTGGACGAGACATTCTGAGGTGTCAACTTTAATTACTAGCAGAATCCAGTGAAACCTGCGGACACGATACATGCACAGTATGTCATGCATAACTCATCGATTAGCCGGCCACATACCATGCATGGAGTAAACAAAAGAGAATGTGCTCAAGACAGAAACACTCACCCAAAATGGTAAGGAAATAGAATATCACTTTTGAGTTCCTGCTTTGTAAGAAACTGCCACAGGTCTGCCTCCATGTCGGCGGGGTGATGCTCCAACACATATCCATTAACGATGTGTGGGTCAATGAACCCAACATCATGGATGTGCCTTACTCTGCATTCCTTAATCTTCATTCTGCATGTATAATAGCGGACACAACAATATAGTTAGGACATATATATAGTGCAGGCAATATGAACGAGATGGGGTAGAAATAAATCACTTACAGAACGTAGCAACTGATGATAGATTTATCGAGCTCGCGCAGATTGAAAAGCTGGAACAATTCACTCAGATGAATTTGTACATAGTAATGTTTGAAGTGATGCTCATATCTAACTTCCGCATAAATATATTCTTTGGCGTTTTTATTTTTTATGTAACCCTTGTACCATTTCAGCAGACCTTTCATTTGTGGAGGTAGATCCTCTTCCTGCGCAGGCTCGACGAGAGGCCCATTCTTCACATATGTAATTACTACCTCCTTCACTGGCGCCTCATTCAAGGCCTAACAGTTCACGAAGAGTAATACCTAAGTTGGCCGCTTGTTCTCTGGCACTCGTTACAGTCAATCCATGTGCTGTCGCAGCTGCTATGATATCGGGGTCATCCGGACCGGCGGCTTTCACTATAAGCGGGGCAATCGATTGTTTACTTTGTTCCCCGAGCTGGGCAACTCGTTTCCCGCTTTTATTTACTTTCTAATTCCGTTTTCTCGGCCTCCTCCAAGGCTTTGTTCTCCTGGTTCTCCGCCCGCTCTTTCTTCTCCTTCAACATGAGTGCCTGCCTACGAAGTTCACGTGCATAGTCGTCAGGCAGATTCTTCGCGGCTTGGGACGGTGTGCTCAAAAATGACTTAGCCCACTTCTTTTGCTCATTAGAAAATACTGGCTTGGGCTCGGGCTCTCTTTTCTTCTTGCAGTCCGCCTTCCATTTCTCATGATCAGCAGCCGCGGCCGCGGCAGTTTCCTCGGCACTACGTTCCCAAGGCCTTGTGGGGAGAGGCTTCAGTGATGGCTCCGGTACCTTTGTGGTCTTAGGTACATAAGGGTCCGGGTTAATAATCCAGGACTGCTTCTGCTTCTTTGCCGGAGGTGGATTGGGGGGCGGCGTCTGATCACCCGCCGGACGAGGACTGGGGGGCGGCGTCTGATCACCCGCCGGACGTTGTGGACTGGGGGGCGTCGGCTGACGTGACGGAGGTGTAGGTGAACCGCCACCACCACCACCACCGTAGGGGGGTGGACTTGTTGTCCTTGGCGCCTCGCCTGGAAACTTGATAAACTTCTTTTGCCATAGAATGAAATGGCGCTTGACATCTCCAAGTCTTTTCTCCCCTTCAGGTGTAGCAATGTGAATCTCCAGGTCCTCAAACCCTTGGACTATGTCCTCCACCGTGACACGAGCATAGCCATCTTGAATGGGGTTGTTGTGGTGGAGTGCTCCAGGTAAACATGGTAAAGCACTGCCGATGGCTACCTTCATGGACATGTTCCCGATAGGATAATACAGATGACATTCTTTCATCTCCTTTATATCGTCCACGGGGTAGCGAGGAGGCTCCGGTGCAGTAATTTCGACCACCAGAGGCTCCGGTGCAGTAATTTCGACCACCAGAGGCTCCGGTGCAGTAATTTCGATCGTCGGTGCATCTGCACCAGCCGATGGGGCCTCCGTGGAAGCCACACTGCTTCTCCGCTGCTGGCTTCTGAGATCCGCTGGATGATCTTCATGCTGCGCCCGAGCTGCATCTCTTTCGGCTACTAGTACACTCACGGTTTTCTTCATCACATACATTTCCGATGCCAACCGCGCCACAACATCTACTTCCCGATCCATCTTTCTCTTCCGGCTTCTGTAACCGTACGGGTCATCGTTCTGGGGGAACCCTATTTTCCACGGAATGTGCCCCATGCCTCGTACACGTCCTCCGTGTTCAGGATTCCCGAGGGCTTTTGTCAGCGCGTCGTTCTCTCTGTTGAACTTGATCTTCCCCTCTTGAGCATCCCTCATTGCGTCAATAAGGGCTTGGGTGGGTTTAATTATTTTGCCCCGGTAAACACACTCCCCTGTCTCCGGGTTCAGCGTTCCCCCATGCCCGTACCACCAGCTTTTGGCCCTTGGGTCCCATCCCTCCGTACCTGGACGGATTCCTCGCGCCCTCAGCTCGTTCTCCATCTTCTCCCACCTAGGCTCCCAAAGGCGATACCCTCCTGGCCCCATAATATGATTGTACTCCTTCTTAGCCGCATTTTCCTTATTTTTTTTCGATATTTGAATGAACTGCTCTGATTTCTTTTGCTTCACAAATTCTGGCCAATCATGTTTCAGTTTCTCATATTGTCCTTTGAAATCCGGAGTCTTGTTCTGCTTGACAAAGTCATGGGCTAGATTTTGCTTGAATTTCCGGAATGCGTCGGCCATCTTATGAAGAGCGAACTGTTTCACTAGCCTCCTCCTCTCCTTGTTTTCCTCAATCTTGTTACCCTCCTCATCGAATTTGTTGTATTTCGGAGGTAGAACGAAATGTTCCATAAACTTCTTGAAGCAATCTTTTTTTGTTCTCTTATCGACAAAAGTGAAACCAGCAATTCGTGCCTTCTTTGGCTTATTCCACTCCTGGACGGTGATCGAGACGTTGTCTCTAACAATGGCTCCGCATTGGTTGACAAACTTGGTGGCGTTCTTGCGGGGCTCCAGCAGCCTGCCGGTTGCACTGTCGACAACCTCGATGGTGCATGTTTCTCCTTGTTTCATCGTCTTGGTTGCGCCACGCTTTGACGACGTACTCGATTGTTTCGACGATCCGGCCGAGGGCTAAAATAAGAAAGAGAGTCGCGC
Organism: Triticum dicoccoides; assembly: GCF_002162155.2. Classification (NCBI taxonomy): domain Eukaryota; kingdom Viridiplantae; phylum Streptophyta; class Magnoliopsida; order Poales; family Poaceae; genus Triticum; species Triticum dicoccoides. Next base: position 63,642,258 of record NC_041383.1, read on the forward strand.
GCGTTAGTACACACATATTTATTCAAATCAGTTAGTTTGTATCACCAGAGGCTCAATGTATATATATACCTCGGCGCCGGAGGTGGTTGCTACTTCCATTTGAAGATCGTCGTTTATCGACGTTTGTTCGGCATCATCTTGCTGACGGCGCCCTTCATCTTCACCGTCAAGGTTCAGATAAGAAGAGATATCATCTTCTTCTTGTCCGGTCGGCACATATAGAATATCGCCGTTTATGATGCCGAACATATGTGCTTCACCGTCCGGATCATAGTTGTCCATAATCGGGTCAGCTCTATCGTCCGCCATTATGTCAGTCCTGAAAACATGTAGTAAAAACAAATTAATTAAGTGAAGAAGGGGGCGGTGGCGGTGGCGGTGGCGAAAGGGCAGTGGCAAAAGGAGGGGGCGAGGAAGGGGTGGGAGAGGGTGTCGCGGTAGAGCGCGAGACGGGGCGGCAGACGACGGCGTCACAGAGAGGGAGGCGAGGACAACACACATGTATAACCCTCGTCGCCCCCTCTCGATCCCTAAAAAAACATCGCGTGCATCACCGCCCCCCTCACCGCCCCCTCTCCGTATATACGTTTTTTTGTTAATTATCAAATTTTACGTTTTTTTTGTTAATTATCAAGTTTTAAGTTATTTTACCGTTTTTGTTAAACTAATTAACTAGTTAAAATTAAAAAGAACAAAAAAAAAGAAAAAAAAGAAAAAAATTCTCTCTCTCTCTCCACGATCTCGCTCTCTGTAGAGAGGCGCGCGCGTGCGCGCGCGGCAGCGAGGCCGGCCGG
>NC_041383.1:63646061-63666749 GCF_002162155.2 Triticum dicoccoides
TTCTTCTTACAATTTGGCAAATGTACACTTTCAGTCTCATGTAAGCAGTGCGTGCATGCATTGTATCCCTTATTTGACAGTCCCGAAAGGTTACTAAGAGCAGGCCAATCGTTGATGGTTACGAAAAGCAACGCTCGTAGGTTAAATTCCTCTTTTTTGTGCTCATCCCACACACGGACACCAGGTCTGCCCCACAGCTGTAAAAGTTCATCAACTAATGGCCTTAGGTACACATCGATGTCGTTGCCGGGTTGCTTCGGACCTTGGATGAGCACTGGCATCATAATGAACTTCCGCTTCATGCACAACCAAGGAGGAAGGTTGTAGATGCATAGAGTCACGGGCCAGGTGCTATGGCTGGAGCTCTGCTCGCCAAAAGGATTCATGCCATCTGTACTTAGACCAAATCTTATGTTCCTTGCGTCAGCTGCAAAATCTTTGAACTCTCTGTCGATCTTTCTCCATTGCGTTCCATATGCGGTGTGTCTCAACTCCCCGTCCGACTTACGGTCCTCTTTGTGCCATCGCAACAACTTGGCATGCTCTTTGTTCCTAAACAGACGTTTCAACCGTGGTATTATAGGAGCATACCACATCACCTTGGCGGGAACCCTCTTCCTGGGTTTCTCGCCCTCAACATCGTCACCAGGGTCATCGCCTCTGATCTTATAACGCAATGCAGTGCATACCGGGCATTCATTCAAATTCTCGTATTCACCGCGGTAGAGGATGCAGTCGTTGATGCATGCATGTATCTTCAGAACCTCTAAACCTAGAGGGCAGACAACCTTCTTTGCTTCGTACGTACTGGCGGGCAACTCGTTATTCTTTGGAAACATATTCTTCAACATTTTCAGCAAGTTTTCAAATGCCGAGTCAACTACACCTGCCTGTGCCTTCCATTTCAGCAAATCCAGTGTGCAGCCCAGCTTTTTCAGACCATCATCGCATCCGGGGTACAACGACTTTCTGTGATCCTCTAACATGCGATCCAAATTCTCCCTCTTCTTTTCAGTTTCGCAGCGTCTCCGTGCATCAGCAATGGTCCGACCAAGATCATCAACGGTCTCATCACGTGCCTCTTCTTCACCTTCACCTTCCCCTTCACCTTCCCCTTCACCTTCAGCATCCTCCATGAAAGTATCACCGAAATGAGCAAGATAGCTTTCATCGATGAAATCATCCCCTTCTTCATCTTCTTCCATTATAACCCCTCTTTCTCCATGCTTGGTCCAACAATTATAGCTTGGCATGAAACCGTGCCGAAGCAGGTGCAGGTGAACTTCTCTTGAGGAAGAGTAACCCTTCTGATTCTTACATTCAACACATGGACAGATAACAAAACCCTTCTGCTTGTTCGCATTAGCCACTACGAGGAAATCTTTCAAACCCGTAGTGAACTCGCGGGAGAGTCGGTTACCGTACATCCATTGCCGATTCATCTGCATTATTATAATATAAAATATATAATTAACCATCATGCATTTGTTAAACTAACTAGCTATAAACAATAGAAATTAAACAATGAACAACACACATGCATATTTTAGCAATGACGCACATGCATGAAAGGTTCAAGTTGCTAACCGCGATCGAGGAGGAAAAAATAAATGAGGAACCTCAAGTGTGGCTCCAACACTTCATATCATGTTTGTTTCACCCTCTTGGGGCATTTCATCAAACACCTTGTGTGCATAAGAGGAACCAAAAGCAAACCTACACCCCCTTGTGAAGCTTGTGAAGAGAAGTGGCACCAAATGGCTAAGTGAGCGTGCTGAACTGGTATATATAGGGGAGGAGCTTTAGTCGCGGTTGGCCTGGCCAACCGCGACTAAAGGCCTTTGGGCACCTGTAGTCGCGGTTGGCCTGGCCAACCACGACTAAAGCCCATCACGTGCACCAGCTGGCCACCGAGCGCCCTGGGCCCAGGCCTTTGGTCGCGGTTCGTCTGCCGAACCGCGGTTAAAGACTTCATTAGTCGCGGTTCCTACAGTTTCGCGACTAATGGGGCTGGACGGAAGCCTCTTTTTCTACTAGTGGGGTATCCGGGGCAATCCGTCCCAGCGCAGGGTACCATCCGAACAAGCCGTATCGGCCAAGGGTCCGACCAACATAGATAACGGACTCGGTAAGAGCATCTCCAACAGCCGCGCTATATAAGCGACGCGCTAAAAAATTAGTGCTTTTAGCGCGCGCTACCGCTTCGGACGCTTCAGCGAAGGCGCAAAAACCGCGCGTGCGGCATATCTAGTTCAGCGTGCGGGCCGAAACGCCATCGCGCATCGTTTATTTCCTGCGCCCGCTTCCGCGCGCTGGACTCTCGAGTGCTCGCTCGCAACTCCACCTACCCATCCAGCCGCTGGCGCCGCCACCGCCGCCCGTCGCACGCGGCAGTCCTCCGACGAACAGCGCCAGGCCGCCCACTGACGCTCGGCGCTCGTAAGGTGTTCGACAAAACGCCCGCAAGGTATGTATTGCTTCCAACTTCACATTTTTACATGAATTTGGTGCATGTTGTTTGTAGTTTTTTTATATGCCTAGTTTTGAACATTGTAGATGAGTTCGTCATATGATTCTTCCGAAGAAGAATTTGATATGGAAGAGGAGGAGGATCTTGCAATGATCCTATCTATGCACATCAATAAAAAACCGAAGCACGGTGGTTCGGTTATGGGTCGGCAGAAAATTTGGAGGGATAGGATCGATGTCCACAACAGATCGATGAGGCACTATTTGTGGAGAATCCCACATACCCCGAGTTGTACTTTCGTTGCCGGTTTAGGATGAGCACCGAGTTGTTTAGGCGCATTATAGAGAAACTAGCGAGCCATGACCGGTTTTTTCACCAGAGGAGGAATGCTGCCGGAGAGCTCGGACATAGCACCTTTCAGAAGGTGACAGCCGCTTTGCGTATGTTGGCATACGGTATCCCCGCTGATCTAGTTAATGATCACTTGGCCATGGGTGAGAGCCAAGCCATAATGTGTGTCAAGCACTTCGCAGTCGGAATTATGCAAGTGTTTGACCCGGAGTACTTGAGATCTCCCAATGCTGAAGACGCCGCAAGGCTATTGGAGATGAACAAAGCTCGCGGGTTCCCAGGTATGCTTGGCTCAATAGATTGCATGCATTGGAGTTGGAAGAATTGTCCAAAGGCATGGCATGGGCAATTCCACGGCCAAAAAAAGGGTTCCACTATAATCCTTGAAGCGGTGGCCGATCAAGAGACTTGGATTTGGCATGATTTTTTTGGAATGCCTGGATCTTTGAATGACATCAACGTTGTCCACTGGTCACCACTGATGAATAAGATTGCAAATGGTGAACTGCCACCGGTGCAGTTTGTAGCAAATGGCCGTTCATACAACTATGGGTACTATCTTGCGGATGGCATCTACCCAAAGTGGCAAACATTTGTGAAGCCGTTGAAAAAACCGAAAGGTAAGAAAAATCTTGATTTCCACAATGCTCAGGCGGCGGCTAGAAAAGATGTGGAGAGAGCTTTTGGGATTTTGCAAGCCCAATTTGCTATTGTGAGAGGACCGGCTAGATTTTGGGATAAAACATGCTTTGGTACATAATGCACGCTTGTGTGATCATGCACAACATGATCATCGAGAATGAGCGTGGCCAAGATGTAGACTACTCTCACTATGAGCTCTTGGGACATCCCGTGCGAGTGCGACGGAGGGCTGAAAGGGTGGCCCATTTTGTTGCCTCCTATCATGCCATTCGACGTCCGGCAGCGCATGATGATCTTCAGAAGGATCTCATTGAGGAGTGGTGGGATTGGAATGGCCGCCAAAGAGCATCGTAATTTGTGTGTTTGATGTTGTATTGTTGAACTATTTGTTGTATTGATGAAAGATACTATTTGTTTGAGTTGTAATAATAAATTGAACTATTTATTGTTGATTTATTTTGTTTTTGTTTAATTTTCTTGCTTGTGTTTGGAGTGCATATGTTGTTTGTGCGAAAGCGCGCGTGCTGCATTTTAGCGCGCCTGCTGGAGCTACGCACGCGCGCGATGTATTTTACCGTGGCTGCTGGAGCCAGCGCTGCGCGCCGCGCCAAACCAGACGGTCGGTGTGCGGTAAACTGGTTTTTAGCGTGTCGCGTGTTGGGCGGCTGTTAGAGATGCTCTAAGCGACGGCCTTCATGTCGACTGACTCGGAAAGTTGGGTGAAGTGACAACTTTCGTTTGAAATGACATGCACAGGTCCCAACGGGGTCGGCTCGTTGCCATGTTCTCCGAATCTATAGGACCATCAAACTAACTGGGAGAGAATGGGTGAGGAAGAAGGAAAGAAATTAGACACAATAAGTAAATATAAATGCAATGGAAAATAATTAAAAAATCATTTTGCATATCCAATATGGTTTTGCAAAAAAATGTGCAAAGTGTAATCCAAGTGTCATTTTCAAGTGCTCGGCTTATATTTCGCATGCTTTTAAAATGAAATAAGTTCATAAATAAGCCGCTTATATTTCACATGCTTTTAAATGAAATAAGTTCATAAGTAAGCCGATTGCATTGCGACTCACACTCGGCTTATTGGCTGCTCCGTCATGGAGCCGTCCTCTACCTCCGTGATGGCGACAGGACAGGGAACATTTGTCGAGACGTGTCTAGAACCGTGTCGGGGGAGCTGATCCACGAACACCTATGGGACCGGCGGACCGAGCCCCTTTCGGTTCGGCGGGGGGCGAAGGTCGCACGAAGAGCGGATCGAGGCGAAGCACACGAGCAGTTTTACCCAGCTTCGGAGCTCTACGGAGAGATAATACTCCTACTGCTGCTTGTCTGATTGTATTGAGTTCTTGCTCAGGAGCGCTGAGTGCTACAGTACGCACCAGCTGCTAACGAGACCGAGCATGAGTGTTTTTCCGGCTTCGAACCCCTTCTATGTTGCGCGTGGGTCTCCTTTTATACGCTCAAGGGGTCTCCGACAGGTGGCAACGTAGACAAGGGCAAAAATGGAAAAGGAATTGCGGTTGGTACAACTACTTGTACAGTGTATCCTACCTAACCCTGACGGCAGGGGACAAAGGCATTAAATGCCTATCTGTGTCGCCCAAATAATGCAAAAAGGACCGTCAGGGACGCCACCGTTCGCCACGATGGCAGTCTTGTCAGCGTCGCTCGCCACCTCGCACCGCTGGCTGCACAGACTCTTGCCACGCGCGCCTGGAAAAGCCTCAGGGCGACACATTGGTGGATGCGCTGGAGCGCGGGTACAGAGTGGTAGCTTGCCGCGGCAAGCGCCTTGCCGCGGCAAGCGCCTTGCCGCGGTCGTTGTCTTGTCGCGTCCGGAAGCTTGTCGCTCGCCGGGCCTTGCCGGGACGAGTGGCGCGTCGCGGCAAGTTCCTTGCGATGCCTTGGTTGGCCTTCCCGGCAAGCTCCTCTTGCCGGGGCCTTGTCTCTTTGGCTTAAATACTTTGTTCTTGAATGGCTCCAAAAGGAACCACGGAGGACCTTGGCGGTCACCCGGGAAGCCTTGCCGCGGGGCACTACAACTGCCCGTGCACAAGTTCGGGATACTAGGGTACCCCTACTCTAGTACACCGACAGGAGCCCCCGGGCCTGGGCCACACACGGTGCCGAGCGCTGTTGGGCCAGGCCCAAAACAGGGCACGGGCACGCGCGGCCTGGGTTACGCCGTATCTTACTCCGTATCCACCGCGCCCTCCCCGAATGGCACACATTGAATGCGGCGTCGTGGGAGAGATCGTGTGGTTTCTTTATTCGAAAAGGCGGAATATCCACCCCCTCCCTCTTTATAAGCAGGGGAAACAGGGGCAGTTCGCCCATCTCGCCGGTTGCTACTCCAATCTCGGAAATCTCCGCCGCTCCCCCCTTCTTCTCAAAGCCGAAAGAGAGCAGCGCGCCGCCCCCCATTGCCACCAGCACCACCAACACCGTCGATCTCCTCCACCACCTCCGCCATGGCTCCGAAAGCCGACAAGGGGAAGGGCGTGAAATCGGTCGAGGCGCAGCGGCTCGCGGCACTGCGAAAGGAGCGGGCCATCTTCCCCCCTCAGCTTGCCGCGAAGGAGCTGAGGGAGTACTACTACCTCTTCTGGTCGACGGAGACGCGAGCGCACCCGCGCACGAAGGTACTCCCGGCTGCCGCTTCGGAACTGGCTCCAAACGGATACCCCTTCTTTGCGTTGTTCTTCTACTGCGGGCTCTGCCCGCCCTTCTCTGAATTTTTCTGTGACATCATGAACACCTACGAGTTCCGCCTCCTTGACTTCACCCCCAACGCCGTTCTGACCATGGCAGTTTTTGCACATCTCTGCGAAAACTTTGTCGGAGTCCATCCAAACGTAGCTCTTTTTCGCCAATTCTTTATGCCCCGAGTCGAGAGAGGAGAGCTTTTATCCGGCAGAATCGCCTGGATCTCGAGATTCGGCAAGAAGGAAGCTTATCTGGAGGAAGAGCTTCGCAGCAAGTGGGAGGAATGGAGAGCAGAGTGGTGCTGGATTATCGAGGAGAACCCACAGCCATTTACCGCCCTGCGACAAGCCCCAATAGCGCGCGGCAACGATTGGAGCAACGTGGCCCCGGAAGACGATAGGCTGAAGATTGCCGTCATCCGAATCTTACGCCTCAGGCTTGCCGGGCTCACCGTAGGCGCCGTTGGCGCAGATTTCCTTCGCCGCCGCATCGCCCCCCTGCAGGAGAGGAGGAGACCTGCCTGGGAGTTCCAAAACTCGGCGGATATCATGAGGCTGCGCCCGGGCCTCAACTTCAACTTCACTGTCCTGAAGCTGGACGCGATGCTCCTGGAACTGTTCAAGTGCCATCCTCAACATCCATTCATGTTGCCGAGGGGTGTCGTTCCGTTGTGCAACAACTCCTCGCTCGACCGCATCCGTGCAATGATGCCGCTGTGTGATTCGCATGGAATCGTCCCAACTTGGCAAGAGCCGGCAGACGCCGTCGTGCAGGAGTTCTTTGACGGCTTGGTTGAAGTGCCGGTCCTCTCCGACGAGAAGAAGAGCCTTACTCACGACACCACCGACGCGGAGATGCAGCGCATCGCCACTAGGCTGGAAGAGGCGGCGGCAGCCGCTGCCGCAAGTGAGTTTGGATTCACCGTGGAGGAGGCAGAGGCAGCAAGCCTTGCCGAGCGCGAGGAGTTTGCCGGTGAGGGAGAGCTTGTCGGGCCCGAAGATGTGTCGAGCGAGCCCGGCGAGGGAGAGCTTGTCGGACCCGAACCTTCAGACAGCTTGTCGCAAGCGGAGCCCCCAGCTCCACCAAGAAGGCATCTCCGCAAGGCCGTGGACGTAGCGGGGCGGCAGACGAGTCAACAGCCGCCGTGCCGCGCGACACGCTCTACCGTGGCAAGCACTGTTGCCGCGGGAGCGCCTCACGCCGCTGCGGCAACTGGAGCGGGGTCTTCCCGGCCCACCGCTACTGCTCCTGCCAAGCGGACAAGGGAAACTACTCCTCCGCCTCGTCGCACCGGAGGCGAGCCGGACTTCGATCTCTCCGCGCTCAGCTCCGACGAGGAAGAAGAAGAGTAAGATTCTTTGCCGTGCTTGTAGTTCTTCAATTCTTGCTGTTTTGTCTTGTATCTGATTTGCTTTACTCCGAACCCATTCCTTTTTAGGACTCTGGCCCAGAGAGCGGCGAAGAGAGCCAAGGTCCCGGTGATTGTCATCAAGGACGAACCCACCGCGACAGCAGAGGGCGTGTCCGAGACCATCTTGCCGGACCCGGCAACTTTTTCCCAAAGCAGCCCCCAGCGCAGCCCCCAGCGTAAGTGTATAGTTTATTTCCTGCTTTCAAGCGCGCATGGGTGCTCTTTCTTCGCTGATATTCGACTGTTGGTTTGTGTAGGAGCAGAGCAGCCTCACCAGGAGTGCCCGGAAGCCGCTCCCGAAGTGCCATCTGCTTCGACTACAACGCCAAGGGAGGCTTCCCTGGCAAGGGAGCGTTCTCCGGCAAGGGAGAATTCTCCGGCAAGGGACAGTTCTCCAGCAAGGGACAGCACCAGTGATCCTCCGGTGGTTGAGACCACGACTGCAGATCCTAGCACAGGTAATCCTCTTGCTTGAAAACTTCCCTTGGGCTCTTCTTCTTCTGATTTTCTTTTTGGATATTTGCTTGACTTTTCTTCTTTTTCTGTTCGTCAGATCCATCTGCCACGGAGCCGATGGAAACCGAGGTCGCCGGCTAGGATGGCGCGCACAGCAATACCGACGACGCCGTTGCCACCGAAGGAGAAGCCGGTGCTGATGATCCTGCCGGCGAAGAGGCCGCCAAAGCTGCTGCCGCAGAAGCTGGCGAGGGATCCTGCGATCGCACTTACGGCCCCGAGGCCGCAGGAGCGCCAGGCACTGCGCCGACCGCCGATCCCTCCGCCGCTGCTACAGCGCCAGGCTCCGAAGAGCCCCAGCCCGACGCCTATTTGAAGGCCGGCGACGACATCTTCATCAAGCTCCCCTGGGCGTCAAGCTCCAGGGCGCCGGTCGAAGGAGAAACCTTGGATGGAGAGGTGCTCGCCTCCGCTGGGCTGACGCTGGTCGACGCGCCAAGCAGCAGCAGTGACGAGCCTGAGGAGGAGCGGCTACTGCGGAAGCTGTTGTTGCTTTACCGCGCCCGACAAGCCAAGCTGGAATCCCGAGAAGCGCTTGTCGCGAAGGCGGGAGTGGACATCGAGAAGCGTGCGGAGGAGCTCCGGGGTCTTAGGAAGGAAGCTCTCCGGTCCCTGGAAGAGGAGCGGGAGCAAGTCACCGAGCAGCGGAAAGCCTTCCTCCTCGAGAAGGCTGAGGTCGAAGAGCAACAGCGGCTCGCTGCCGAGAAGCTATCTGCGCAAGAAGGCGAGTTGGCGCAGCGCAAGGTCAACCTTGACAGCCACGAGGAGGAGCTTGCCGCACGCGAGCAAGCAATTGGCGGGGCTCTCAAGGAAGCAAAGGATGCTGCCGTAGCTGCCGAGACTGCCAAGAAGGAGCTGGAGACGAAGACGGCGCAGCTGGAGGCTGATCTCAAGGCGAGCGGCGAGGAGCTTGCCGCACTCAAGCGTGAGCGCGAGAAGGACGCCGCCGCTCATGGCGAGCTGCAGGGTCGCCTCCCTGAGAGGAGCAAAGAGCTTAGCGCTGCCAAGGACTCCAACGCAGATCTTGCGTTGAAGCTGGCCACTTTGACCAAGACGCTGGACGGCGCTAGGGGGCAGGAGGTGGCCTTGAAGGAGAAGATCAAGGCCGACGAGGCGCTGCTGGCGAGTGCTGTTGCCGCCCAGAATGCTTTTAGGGAGACTGTGGAGCACTGGACCGAGGGTCTGGTGAATGTTATCGCAGCCATCGACGGGGAGCTGGCGCAGCTGGGGATGGAGGATCTCGGGTACTCCTCTGATGAGCACCTCCAACCCAGCGCCAAGCTCAGCTTGTTCTTCAAAGGCGTGGCGACGGCCCTCCAGTGACTCCGAGAGAAGATCCCAAAGCAGCTGGCTAACGAGTCACGCAAGATCTGCGCGGGAGTTCTTCAAAAGGTGCTGGTGAAGGTCGCCTTCCGCAACCCAGGCCTCAACCTCACCAACGTCCTCAGGTCCCTGCCGCCGGATGCTGATCTGGAAGCGCTCAAGGCCCTTGTCGCACCCATTGTGGACAAGGTGAGCGAGATCAAGAGGGTTGAGGGCGATCGCGTAGATTAGGCCGCCCGTTTTCTCTTTTTCCCTGTCGCTGCTGGTCATGTTATAAGAATAATCTGTTAGAGCTGCGACAAGCTATCTTGTAATATAACACTATTTTGGGTAGAGATTGCTGTGTTATTTCCTTTACTTGATTCCTTCCTTTGTATGTTTTTGCCCTACGCTTTTAGGGAACTTGTCGGCGCAGGCACCTTAGCCGCGAGCGCTAAGTGCGGGACATCAGCAGCCTGCTGGCGGTGCTGCTATCGAAAAGAAACCTTGTCGCAACTAGTCGCAGCTCACTTAAGTTGTTGAGCGGACTCGAAACAAAGTAAGGGCGCAACTAGCTACGAGTTGGTTCCTCCGCGCATAGGTTTTCCATACAAAGTATGGTCGTTCGAGGAAGATAACTTAAAAATTTAAAACTGATTGCTCAAACTTTGGCAACTTAGCTTTTTTGTCGTTTGCTTTCCGGTAAGGCGAAACTTCCTTGAACGATGCCTAGTCCACAACATTATCTTCTCCTTTCCCCCCGGCAAACTTGTGTGCGAGGGAACCTTCCTTTCCTTTTTGAGAAAAAGAAAGAAGAGAAAATAAAGATATGGAGCCTTACGGCTCGTTATTGCTTACCGGGGGTAGGCGCTGCACAAAGTGTCAGATAACGCATGCAAAAATAAAGTAGACAGCATGATATTGACAAGATGTGCAGAGCACATGAGCTTTACTTATGCACGGGGTCTGCGCCCGGCTTTGTACAAAGGATTACATGCAACATCGGCAAGACTTGTACAAAAGGTGGTTGCCGGAAAAGATTCCGGCAACCGCGCCCTACGGGTAAAACTTACGAAGATGCTCAATGTTCCAGGAGTTGCTCACCGGAATGCCATCTTCGGTCTCAGGCGGACAACGCCAGGCCTAGTGACTCGTTTCACCCGGTAAGGGCCTTCCCACTTCGGCCTCAACTTGTTGGAATTCTTGGCGGACTGAACGCGCCGAAGAACAAGGTCGCCTTCCTCGAAACTTCTGGCATTAACTTTACGGCTATGGTAGCGGCGCAAAGCTTGCTGGTATCGAGCAGCTCGTACAGCAGCCTGAAGACGGTCCTCCTCAAGGAGCAGCGCGTCATCTTGTCGCAGCTGCTCTTGCTCAAGCTCATCATAAGCGAGCACTCGAGGTGATCCGTATACGAGTTCCGTGGGGAGAACTGCCTCTGCTCCATAGACTAGAGCGAAAGGTGTTTGGCCAGTGGCTCGATTTGGCATCGTCCTGATCGACCAAAGAACCACCGGCAGCTCCTCAATCCAGTTCCTTCTGCACTTGCGCAGCCTGTCGAAAGTCCTGGTCTTGAGCCCGCGCAGCACTTCAGCATTTGTCCTCTCCGCTTGACCGTTGCTTCTCGGATGAGCAACAGAAGCGAAGCAGACCTTGGCGCCAAGATCTTGGACGTACTGCATGAAGGTGCGGCTCGTGAATTGTGTGCCGTTGTCGGTGATGATCCTGTTAGGGATCCCGAAACGGCAAACAATCGACCTGAAGAACTTGACTGCTGACTGTGCTGTCACCTTCCTCACTGGTTCCACTTCCGGCCACTTTGTGAACTTGTCGATTGCAACGTACAAGTACTCAAAGCCCCCGACAGCTCGGGGAAAAGGGCCGAGGATATCGAGCCCCCAATACGAAAATGGCCAGGATAAAGGGATCGTTTGGAGAGCTTGAGCTGGCTGGTGTATCTGCTTGGAATGGAACTGGCACGCTTCACACTTGGTTACTTGTGCAGTTGCATCCTGGAGGGCTGTCGGCCAAAAGAAACCTTGCCGGAATGCTTTGCCGGCAAGTGCTCTCGCGCCAATGTGGTGACCACATATGCCTCCATGTATCTCTGCCAACAACTTTTGTCCGTCCTCCCGGTGAATACACTTCCATTTCACGCCGTTGAGTCTTCTTCTGTACAGTGTGTCATCGACAAACTGGTACATACTTGACTGTCGGGCTACTCTTTCCGCTTCTTCTTGCTCTTCGGGAAGTTCTCCTGTTTGAAGGAAACAGACAATCTGCTGTGCCCATGCTGGAGCTTGCGGCTCGACAACAAAGACTAAAGGCACATTTGCTGCTGCGGGAACATCCGCTTCTACGGCGAGAACCTGCGGCTCAGCCGGAGCTTGACGTTCCCCGGCAAGCTTGCCAGAGCAAAACTTGTCGGGAGCGTCTGCTTCAACGGAACAAACCCTAAGGCTTGCCGGAGCAGACTGCTCCTCAGCATCCTTGGTGTTGATCTTGAGGACTTTCTTGACTGCGGCTTTGGGGAGCTCTGCCGGAAAATAGTCACCAGAAATCAACTTCCTCTTCTTGCTCTGTCCAATTGATGGTGTTACGGACGGTTGAGTCAGCTTGAGCACAAAGATCCCTGGTTCCACATGTAACTTAAGTGCGGCGCACTTTGACAGGCCATCGGCAATGTCGTTCTGAGCTCTTGGAACATGTTCCATCTGTAGGCCGTCAAAGCGCTCTTCTAGCTTTCTCACTTCATCAACGTAAGCTTCCATCAACGGACTCTGATAATTCTTGTTCACTTGGCGGACGACAAGCTGTGAGTCACCCCTGACAATGAGCTTCTTGATCCCGAGGTCTGCTGCGATCCTGAGACCGGCAAGCAAACCTTCATACTCTGCAGTATTGTTCGTTGCTTGCTCCTTGGGAAAGTGCATCTGGACTACGTACTTGAGGTGCTCTCCGGTGGGTGCAACAAGTAGCACGCCCGCACCGGCGCCTTGCAGCGAGAAAGCACCATCAAAGTACATCAGCCACTCTTTGCTTGCTTCCTTGACGGGGATGCTCGTTTTTGGAACTTCTTCATCTTGTGTTGGCGTCCACTCTGCTATGAACTCTGCCAATGCTCTGCTTTGGATAGTTGAAGTGCTCTCAAACTTGAGGCCAAAACTTGATAGTTCCAGTGCCCACTCGACAATCCTGCCTGTTGCTTCTGGATTTTGCAGTATCCTCTTCAGCGGAAAACGAGTGACGACTGTGATCTCATGTGCTTGGAAGTAATTGCGCAGCTTTCTCGAGGCCATGAGAAGGCCGAAAAGCAATTTCTGCACACCAGAATACCTTGACCTATCCCCCTGCAGAAGGGAACTGACAAAGTAAACTGGGCGCTGCACCATTCTTTTCTGCATCTTCTCATGTGCCTGCGCAGATCCATCTTTGTCGGGACCAGAGCTTGCCAGTGAAGTCTCCTGCTTGTCTCTGGATGCATCTGCCGTGGTTGCTGGCTCATCATCCGCCTCCCTCTCCGCTACTAATGCAGCACTAACCACTTGATTGGTTGCCGCTATATATAGCAGCAACTTCTCTTGTGGCTTAGGTGCGACAAGTGTTGGAGCGGAGGACAGGTATCTCTTTAAGTCCTGCAGCGCAGCCTCCGCTTCCGGAGTCCATTTCATTGGACCTGCCTTTTTCAATATTTTGAAAAATGGCAAGGCGCGCTCAGCAGACCTAGAGATAAACCTGCTGAGAGCAGCTACGCAACCGGCAAGTCTTCGTACATCCTTGACGCGCTTTGGAGCTTCAATCTGCTCAATGGCCTTGATCTTGTCGGGATTGGCTTCAATTCCCCGCTGAGACACGAAGAACCCGAGAAGCTTGCCGGAGGAGACTCCAAACACGCACTTCTCGGGGTTAAGCCTGAGGTTGATCTTGCGTAGATTTGCAAAGGTTTTGTCTAAATCTTGAATCAGAGTTGCCTTGTCCTTGCTCTTGACCACTATGTCATCCATGTAGGCTTCCACATTTCTGTGTATTTGCGGTTCAAAAGCATCATGGACTACCCTTGCAAATGTTGAACCAGCATTCTTTAAACCGAAAGGCATCCGTACGAAACAGTATGTGCCACATGGGGTGATGAATGCGGTCTTCTCCTCATCCTCTTCTGCCATGAAGATCTGATGGTATCCTGAGTATGCATCAAGAAATGAAAGCAAGTCACATCCGGCCGTGGAGTCAACAATCTGATCGATGCGCGGCAAGGGAAATGGGTCTTTGGGACAAGCTTTATTGACATCAGTAAAGTCGATACAAAGCCTCCATTTCCCGTTTGCCTTGCGCACAACTACAGGGTTGGCCAACCACATAGGATGGAGCACTCCTCTGACGAGGCCTGCTGCTTCCAATTTCTTGATTTCTTCTGCGATGAACTCTTGGTGCTCCACTGCCTGTTTCCTGACTTTCTGCTTGACGGGCCGCGCATGAGGACAGACGGCAAGATGGTGCTCGATTACTTTCCTGGGAACACCGGGGATGTCAGACGGTTGCCACGCAAATACGTCGACGTTCGCCCGCAGGAAAGCAACAAGCGCGCTTTCCTATTTAGGGTCGAGAGTGGCACTGATGGTGAAGGTACCACCAGTGCCATCCTCCTTGGCGGACACCTTCTTGGTCTCAGGTGGGGCTACCATTGTTTTCTTACACTTGCCGGTGGAGCTCGATGGTGCGTCCTCGACGGTAGCGCAGCACTCCGAAGAGGTGCGCTTGCCGGAGTGGGCAACAGAACTCTTGCCGGGCTTGGTCTTCTTCTTCGCCCCGGGAGCTTCAACGGCAAGTGACTTGCGATCTGTTTCTGCTGCTGCTTCCCGGTAGATCTTGTCGGCGCAGATAAGAGCATCCTTCTTGTCGCCGGGGACAGAGATGACACTTATCGGGCCTGGCATCTTCAGTATGTTGTATGCATAGTGAGAGGCTGCCATGAACTTGGCGAGTGCTGGACGGCCGAGTATCCCATTGTAAGGCAATGGAAAGTCAGCAACGTCAAAAGTGACCCTCTCAGTCCTGAAGTTCAACTCGCTGCCAAATGTTACCGGCAACATGATCTTTCCCTTCGGCTTGCTCCTTCCCGGATTGATGCCTTGGAATGTGCCGGTCTCTTCGAGCTCGCCATCAGGGATCTGGAGTTTCTGGAGTACCACGGAGGAGATCAGGTTCAAGCCGGCCCCGCCGTCAACTAGCATCTTAGTGACCTTGAGGTTGCAGATAGTTGGTGAAACCAACATCGGCAAGCACCCGACCGCAGTTATGCGATCAGTGTGGTCCTCAATATCAAAGATGATAGGCGTGCTGGACCATTTCAGAGGCCTGCGTGACTCGACGGGTGGTTCTGCCGCATTAACTTCCCGCACCCACTGCTTGAGCTGGCGGTGTGAAGTATGCAGAGAAGCACCTCCGTTAACGCATAGGACCTCTGTGGCTTTCTGGAACTCCTGCTCATCGGTCTCGTCATCATCCATATCTTCATCGTCGTCGTCATCTTCATCCTTGTCGCGGCCGCGGGGAGGTCTGTCTCCTTGCTGCTGCTTGGCCTTGCCGCGGCGCCCTCCTCGGCCGGGGCGTTTCTTGCTAGCTCCTCCAGCACCTTCCTGGGCTTTCTCCTTGTCGCGTCGCTTGTATTCAGCCTTTTGCTGCTCGACAAGCTGCTCGACCTTCTTGCAGCTCTGGAGGTCATGGCCCTTGGTACGGTGGATCTTGCAGTACTGCTTGTTGGTGCCGTCCTGCTTGTCAGTGACCGCCACAGCCTCCTCGCCGGAGCTACCAGCTTTGGCTTTCTTGGCGCCACCTCCGTTGCCGGACTGCTCAAGGACTAGCACATCTTTGCCTTTCTTCTTCCTGTTGTTCCGCCGCCGGTTTTTCTTTGCTGGGGCAGTCTCCTCACTATCAGATCCTCCTGCTCCTATATTCTCTCCGGGGAGTTTCCTCCCTTCCTCAGCACGTGCACACTTGTCGGCCAGGGCATATAGCTCACTGATGTCTCTGATCTTGCACATCGCCATCTCCTCCCGCATCCTGCGGTTTCGCACGTTCTGATGGAATGCGCTGATTACCACGGCAGGGTGGACATCTGGGATGTTGTGCTGTACACGGCTGAATCTCTGAATGTACTTGCGCAAGGGCTCTCCTTCCTTCTGGGCGAGCAGATGAAGGTCGCTCTCTTGGCCATGAGGCTTGTGGCCGCCTGTAAAGGCGCTGACAAACTGACGGCACAGGTCTGCCCAGGAGGATATGGAGTTGTCCGGCAAGTGCATGAGCCAGGATCTGACATTGGGCTTGAGCACCAGCGGGAAGTAGTTTGCCAGGATCTTGTCGTCCCGCCCCCCGGCAGCTTGCACCGTGATGGTGTAGATTCTAAGAAACTCCGACGGATGCGACTTGCCGTCGTACTTCTCTGGTACATCTGGCTTGAAATTCTTCGTGCTGGGACAGTGGACTTGTCACAGCTCACGAGTGAACGCAGGGCAACCTACCGCGTACGGCAAGTCGCCTGGTTCCCCTGGTGCATGCATGTCGACAGAGGGCCCAGCGCGCTGATCGGATTGACGCCGCGCTTCTCTTCGGCGCTCGATGCGAGTACGAGCGTCTTCTTGCTGTCGTTCATGAAGAACTTGGCGCTGATCGCGACGAGCTCGTGGATCTGATGATGCAGTGGAGTCGCTGTCGAGGTGGATCCGGCGAGTCGGCGATCTTGGCCTTCGGGGTGGAGAGTGCATGGTGGTTGCACCCCCACCGGTGTCGTCGCCACCAGCTCGTGCCTGGCAGTCCTGCCGCGGCAGCGACGCACTCGGCTGCAGCGGAGTATCGCCGTTGGCGAAGCCGATGAGACTCTGAATGGTGGCCCTCCATTGATCGATCTTGTCTTCCGTTGGAGGGTAATCCAGGAGCAGTTGAGCTCGCGCCAAAGCTTCTGCTGTTGTGGTGGGTGGCAATGGCGAACGGTGCGAGGAGCGGGATATGCTCGGACTTCTAACTATGTTAGAAGGAGCAGTATCCCGTCCAGGCGACCGTGTCTCGCTCGTGCCAGCACGTTGGCATGCATGCTGGTCTTGAGCACCCCGAGATCCACCAGCTCGATCTTGGTCCAACAAACATATGGCACTGCGAATACCATGACGCTGTCGATCCTGCGCCTCCTGAGACGGGCGCGGTGCATGTACGGACGCCGAGGTCTGCGCAGCCTTGTCCTTGGACCTGGCAGCACCGTGAGCTCCCTCCTCGACGCCCGTTCTTCCGCCGGCGTCTACCCCACCACTCGTTTGCTCCGGTGGTGGGATCGACGTGGACGGAACAGCTGCCGCCGAAGTCTTCTTCTTCGGTGGCATGTCGATGAAGAAGATGAAGATCAAGCTCGTGTGAACGCCGGATCAGGTTCACACAACCTCGACGCCCCCTACCTGGCGCGCCAAAGATGTCGGGGAGCTGATCCACAAACACCTATGGGACCGGCGGACCGAGCCCCTTTCGGTTCGGCGGGGGGCGAAGGTCGCACGAAGAGCGGATCGAGGCGAAGCACACGAGCAGTTTTACCCAGCTTCGGAGCTCTTCGGAGAGATAATACTCCTACTGCTGCTTGTCTGATTGTATTGACTTCTTGCTCAGGAGCGCTGAGTGCTACAGTACGCACCAGCTGCTAACGAGACCGAGCATGAGTGTTTTTCTGGCTTCGAACCCCTTCTACGTTGCGCATGGGCCTCCTTTTATACGCTCAAGGGGTCTTCGACAGGTGGCAACGTAGACAAGGGCAAAACTGGAAAAGGAATTGCGGTTGGTACAACTACTTGTACAGTGTATCCTACCTAACCCTGACGGCAGGGGACAAAGGCATTAAATGCCTGTCTGCGTCGCCCAAATAGTGCAAAAAGGACCGTCAGGGACGCCACCGTTCGCCACGATGGCAGTCTTGTCAGCGTCGCTCGCCACCTCGCACCGCTGGCTGCACTGACTCTTGCCACGCGCGCCTGGAAAAGCCCCAGGGCGACACGTTGGTGGATGCACTGGAGCGCGGGTACAGAGTGGTAGCTTGCCGCGGCAAGCGCCTTGCCGCGGTCATTGTCTTGTCGCGTCCGGAAGCTTGTCGCTCGCCGGGCCTTGCCGGGACGAGTGGCGCGTCGCGGCAAGTTCCTTGCGATGCTTTGGTTGGCCTTCCCGGCAAGCTCCTCTTGCCGGGGCCTTGTCTCCTTGGCTTAAATACTTTGTTCTTGAATGGCTCCAAAAGGAACCACGGAGGACCTTGGCGGTCACCCGGCAAGCCTTGCCACGGGGCGCTGCAACTGCCCGTGCACAAGTTCGGGATACTAGGGTACCCCTACTCTAGTACACCGACAAACCGAGAGCTTTATTGTTTTGTATGGCGAGCTCTCTCTAAGCCAAGTGTATTTTTGGTTTACACATTTTTTTGTATGTACTTTGCTTAATCGACTATAAGCCGAGAACAGTAATGCTAGAGCTACTGGCTATTTGTACATGGTTTGTCGTACAGGCTGATGTGGAGCAAACTAATTGGCTTTGGATTAGCAGCCGGGCCCCACCCCCTGAAATGGGGGGGGAGAGCGAATTAGCGAGAGGGGGTCCGTACCTGAAGCGTAAAAGACCCGGACGTCTAGGACTATTGAGCCGAGAACGTGTAATACAGTCGTAAAAATGCTAGATGTACAGGCTTTTACAGGTTTCTACAGGCTCCTTCCAAACTTTCTAAACACACCCCCCTGATTTCAACGGGGGTGGGCCCGTGCCTCTACCAATGACCAATTAAAAACCGCCACAACACCCTGTAAACCCCTCATCCCTGTAATTTCCTGTATGTGTAGCAAAACTCAATACAGTCGACTTACGTCGTCACACACGGCACCGTGTGTTTTCCTGTAGCGTATTCTCCCAAGAGCACCGTGTGTGTTATTGTTCTCCGAATCATGAACAGCTTCGGACTCGGTGCACACGTAGGTAGCTAAATAAGTTGCATGTTAACCCTCTTCTGATCCTCTCTTCAAAACCAAACTAACCCACGAGGCGTTGCACTTCCGAACTACTCCCGACCAGAACAATTCGATCACCGGCACCGCACGCCAATTTGATCGCCATGGCACCTGAAACCGATCACCACGGACGCGCCGATCACGTCGTGCTGTTCCCCTTCATGGCGCAGGGCCACCTCTCGCCGTTCCGCTGCCTTGCCGCCCTCGTGCGCCGCTGCCGCCCCGACGCCCGGGTAACCTTCGTCGCCACCTCCGGCACGGTCGACTCCATCCGCGCCCACCTCGAAGACGAAGGCATCTCCGTCCATGCCCTCCCCTTCCGCCCTGCCGACGCCTCACAGCAGCTCATCGACCTCTTCCTCGCCTCCGAGTCTCTCCGCCCAGCGTTCCACCAGTTCATCGTCGATCTCAGACGCTCCGACCCGCACACTGACGTGCACGTCGTGGCGGACATGTTCCTGGCCTGGACGGCGGACGTCGCCCGCGGCGACCCTGGCGTCACGCACTCCGTCCTGCTCACCACCGGCGGCTACGCCTCGGCGATCTACTTCTCGCTCTGGAACAGCGTCCCGCTTGTCCGCAAGGACGACGATGACGAGTGCTTCCGGCTGCCGAGCTTCCCGGGCATCAGCGTCCACCGTTCGCAGATCACCAATCACCTCGCGGCGGCCGACGGCGGCGACGCGTGGTCCACCTTCATCCGGAGGCAGATCGCCGCCTTCTCCCGTGCCGACGCGCTGCTCGTCAACACCGTCGAGAAGCTGGAGCCCAAGGGATTAAGCATGCTCCGCCAATGGCTCAACAATGTCCCGATGTTCCCAGTCGGGCCGCTGCTCCGGGCGGCAAGTTCGTCGTCCCTCGAGGAGACGACATCGAGTAGCCCCGTCTTGGCGTGGCTCGACAAGCAACCGCCTGGCTCAGTGCTGTACGTGTCGTTCGGGTCGCTGTACACGATCTCCACGTCGCAGACGACGGAGCTGGCAATGGGGCTCGAGAAGAGCGGGCACAAGTTCGTGTGGGTGGTCCAACCCGCCACCGACGTGAACGGCAGCGAGTCGCGGTCGTCCGGCCTTCCGGATGGGTTCGCGCAGAGGATGGAGGCGGCAGGGCGCGGGCTGGTGGTGCGGTGCTGGGCGCCACAGGTGGAGATCTTGGCTCACCCGGCCACGGGCGGCTTCCTGACCCACTGCGGGTGGAACTCGGCGCAGGAGAGCCTCGCCTGCGGTGTGCCGATGGTCGGCTGGTCGCTCTCGGCGGAGCAATTCTACAACGCCAAGTTGCTAGTGGAGGAGATGGGGGTGTGCGTGGAGCTGGCACGCGGTGCCGCGGCGGCCGTGACGAGGGACGAGGTGGCGGAAGCAGTGGAGAGGGTGCTCGGCGTGACGTCTAGAGTGAGGGCCGCAATGAGACGGAAGGCCGCGAAGATGAAGGAGGTGATTGACGCCGCGACGGACGGCGACGGTGAGGAGTCGTCGCTGGGAGTGACGCGGAGGTTCTTGGACGCGATGGCGCGTACGTCGTCGTGCTCTAGAAGCTAAATGGGATCGTAGTAGACGCCATAGCCGGTCGGATCGGCTGCATTCGATCATGAGTTTTTTTCGTGTGTTATCAGATCAAGCTGTATACTTGAGCTTAGATTCATAACTCGGGACATGGCAACTGAGTGTAAAATGGCTGCACCGGTGAGTTGAGTTAAATCCATAAAATCACCACAATTATGTTGTCATTAGTTAAAAAATATCATCATTTTGTGTGCTTATCGTAAAATGCACCGAACGCAACGTTAATCAGCAACAAAAATCACTGAATTCATGTGACGTGGCGGAGGGCTGACATGGCAAAACTGTGATGGCAGGGGGCTGACAGCCGTTAATTGGCTCGTTCAGATGTGGCCGTCGGGGTCGCCCGACAGAGAATCGAGGCGCACCAAACGCCATTCTCCCCTCTCACTCTCTTCCCTTCGTGGTGAAGGTGCGACTGTGTTGTAGGGTGGTGGCTCCGGGGCCTCACGCTCGGATCCAATGGGCTAAGGCCGTTGGCGTGTCGTGCGGCGATCTGGCGGCTACATTGACCACTCTAGGCCGTGTGGACGGCAGGGAGGTGGCAAGGGCAGCGACCATGTTGTGGTTTCCAGGAGGATATTGCAACGGCTGTGCTCGATCTGTCTGGCAACGGCTTGGCGTGGCGGCCGTGGCGGCGTGGTGTGTGGCGTTATGGCATCCGGAGCCACTCAATCTTGTAAGGTTCGGTTTGTCCTG
>NC_041383.1:63666969-63669272 GCF_002162155.2 Triticum dicoccoides
AGATATAGCGACACGCAAGGTTTGACGGGGGCCGTTGTTGGTGATGTTGGCGCTCGTGGGCGTTCTCCTTGAGGCATTGTCGAAGAGTACTTATTTCCATTGGAGATGACCTTATGGAGGGGATGTGGCATTGGAGGTTGTTGGATTGGCTAAACCTATTCCGGGTTTCAGCGGGGCGATCGTGCGCTAGTCTGGGCGAAAGCATTTTGATCAATTGGATATGCCTGTGATGGTGGCGTTCACAGGCATAGTTACCTTCTTGAAGGCATCTCAAAAGATCTCGTTTAGGACCATCCTGGGATGAGGTCACCATAGGTGGTGACAGTCTATTTGGGTTGGCTTCGTCAGTTTTTCTTTTCCCTTTCTTTTTTTCATTTTGTTGGATGGTTTTTGGCCAGTTTCCCCTATGTATGTTTTCTACTCCCTTCATTTTTGTATACAAGGCCACTATCAAAATTACAGTTTGAAACTATACAAGGCCACTATTAAAATTACAGTTTGAAACTATACAAGGCCATTAAAATTAATTGAGGCAAAATTGATGGCGTTTGCCTCGTACTAAAACCCAAGGACATTAATATACCTTGCATGCATGCGGAAGTGAGAAGGTTGGCTTGCATTTCCAACATTAGTCAACCAAGGAGGTGTAAAAGGGTTGCCTTGTTGTGCGTGGGAGAGAAAAATCACATTAATTAACATGACAAACAAGGTGACAAGCTAGCTTGCAATATTGACTTAAACATGCATTGATTTGTATCTTGGTATCCATAATATGGGTTTGTGGCCTTGTATACAAAAATGGAGGGAGTATCTTGAAATCAGTGGAGTTTCTGCCTTGCATATAAAAAATAAATATAAAATGATAGATCTTTTCGCCTTAAATTTGGAGACTCAAACTCAACACAATAACATCTGTCCCAAAACGGATGTTGAAGTTCTTTTTTTCAAAGCCAACACATTTGTTGTGTGCTCTTGCAGCAACCGAGCACAAAGTCTGCTCCCCAAAATTCCATGACATGCGGTCAGTGTGTTCTTTGTGTCCAAGGGTGCGCACTGCCAGATAAAACCATCAACGCCGGGCATGACGCCGATGTTCTTGGATGACGTCCGTGTGCTCAAGGAATCGGTGTTTGGTGAGGTACTTTAGCCAGCGTAGGTTATAAACCGAGGACGCTTCTCTGTACCCACAACATACTCGTTTAGAAGGTAGTAGGAATCTAGAAACAACTCTGGTGCCATGATGTTGAAACCTATAGGGGACAGAATCACGACGGATTGCTAAAAGAAAAAAAGAACCACAAGAAAATCCTCCAGAAACTAGAGAGGATGCGGCAGTGACTATATTCAATGGTCAACGATCAAGAGATGTAAACTCACTGGGGCTGTTTTCATGTGTATTCACTTGGTCTGTTCTCCTAATTCTGTTTTCACTGTACCATTAACCTGACCTCCAGTTCTCAACTGGATAACATGATATCAAATTTCATGAGTTTCTGAACTTTAGGAGCTACTCTTACAAAAACGAGAAAAAAAACCTCGGATCTGGTGCTTCGACCAGCAGTTTCCCTTCGAGATGGTCACTTCGCTATGCACCGAAATTTGTTCTATATTTTCTTGATCTATCTAATTCTCTCCACCTTACTATATCAGATAACAACTCACCAAAAAACCAAAAGATCAGAAAACTTGACGCGGACAGTTCTAGCACCTTACTTGGCACATTTGGCAACAACTTTCCAAAATGGCAAATTCTGCTTTCTCAATCTTTTGATTGTCTTCTTTGATCTCAGTTTTCTAGAACACCAGAATGGCCTCTCATACTTGTTTCGGGTTGAGGCCCGGGCCAGGGGTTGAGATGAGTTGTTCATTTCCATCTCTACAGGTGGATGCTTGGAGAGAGTCCTCGACCAACCATGGACCTAATTAATTGGTTGTTGCAGCAGTACCAACGATGTCAAATTTGTTCCTCTTCCTCACTTCCTGTGGAGCGGCGGAAATTCAGCCACGATGAAGGATGGAAGACTTCTTGTGATGCGCGTTGAGATTGTCATTAGGTTGTAAGTGGATCTATTGCAATACTTGCTTGAATCCATAATATAAAAGGAGATTGATTGTTCAGAGGATAAAGCGACTGATTTATGTGACTCATGCGCATATGAGTTCCATGTGAAGTTACGCATCGGCATAACACTTTACAAAATGATCCTCATGACCAGTATACTCCATCGATCACAAGGAACAATGCCTATTAGATTTTTTGAGTCAAACTTTGTAAACTTTGAGCAAATTTATATTTTTTTTCG
>NC_041383.1:63669309-63670150 GCF_002162155.2 Triticum dicoccoides
CTCTAATTAACCCAAAGACTAACGGGCTATACCATCAGCTCAGGCCCATTACGTACTCTAACACTACACCCCACCTGGACATGCAGCTTGTCCTCGAGCTGCAGCCTAACCAACTTATAACCATTTTTTTTCGAGATTGACGGGGGGGGGGGGGCCAAAAAACCCCACCGCTTGTTATATTCCAACTCGAAGGTGACTTGGCAGTCAGTACAGATACAAGTAAGCGCCCAAAGGCGCAAAAGAAAATTACAGGAAAGGGCAAGAGAAAGCCCAAAACTAGAAGAAAGAAACAAAATGGAGGGGAAGGCTGGCACCAGTACCAAACCGAAACCCCTGGAGACCGACTTCTCGGATAGCGAGCTCCGCTGAGCAGCTTGTTCCACCTCCGACAATGAATCACAACAAGGCCTAGGGAGAAACATACGGGCACCAGACCAACAACTCACAATGGAACATCACTGGCATGAACGAAGGGCGTCGGATAGCCGAGTTCATGCGGCGACACCGGTGTGCGCCGGCGAAGCCAAAAGACAACGCACCACCGAGACCGAAGGGCGCGGCACCGGTGTACCGCCGCCGAGGTCGAAGGGCAGCGTGCTGCCAAGGCCACCCCAGGATGTCCCCGCGATCGTCGTCCGGACCACCATGAAGCACAACCCTGACGGAAAGGAGACACCAAAGTAGAAGCATACCGAGAAGCATCACTGGCGCGAACGAAGAGCATCGGGTAGCCGAGTTCGAGCGGCGGCACCGGTGTGCCGCCGGCGAAGCCAAGAAGGCAACGCGCCACCGAGACCGAAGGGCGCAACACCGGTGTACTGCCGCCGAGGTCGAAGGGCAG
>NC_041383.1:63670160-63678245 GCF_002162155.2 Triticum dicoccoides
ACTCGAAGGTGACTTGGCAGTCAGTACAGATACAAGTAAGCGCCCAAAGGCGCAAAAGAAAATTACAGGAAAGGGCAAGAGAAAGCCCAAAACTAGAAGAAAGAAACAAAATGGAGGGGAAGGCTGGCACCAGTACCAAACCGAAACCCCTGGAGACCGACATCTCGGGTAGCGAGCTCCGCTGAGCAGCTTGTTCCACCTCCGACAATGAACCACAACAAGGCCTAGGGAGAAACATATGGGCACCAGACTAACAACTCACAATGGAACATCACTGGCATGAACGAAGGGCGTCGGATAGCCGAGTTCATGCGGCGACACCGCTGTGCGCCGGCGAAGCCAAAAGACAACGCACCACCGAGACCGAAGGGCGCGGCACCGGTGTACCGCCGCCGAGGTCGAAGGGCAGCGTGCTGCCAAGGCCACCCCAGGATGTCCCCGCGATCGTTGTCCGGACCACCATGAAGCACAGCCCTGACGGAAAGGAGACACCAAAGTAGAAGCATACCGAGAAGCATCACTGGCGCGAACGAAGAGCATCGGGTAGCCGAGTTCGAGCGGCGGCACCGGTGTGCCGCCGGCGAAGCCAAGAAGGCAACGTGCCACCGAGACCGAAGGGCGCAACACCGGTGTACTGCCGCCGAGGTCGAAGGGCAACGTGTCGTCGAGGCCCCCCAGGATGTTGAAGCAAGCTCAACTCGAGTCGCCAAGAACAATGGCCAGCCAGGATCAGAGCCGAGGTGGAGATGAAGCAACAAGAGGCGAGTCCACCCGAAGCAGAAGAAATCCAAGAAGATGCCCCCAAGGAGGAAACGACGTAGAGACGTCGACACCATCTGACACGGAGAACCCCGGGTCCGAGATTTCTCTCGGGATCTGAGAAGCTTGGGGGGGGGGGAGGGAAACAATGCCAAACTCGACGCCTTCAAGAAGGGAAAATGGCGGCTGCAGCCGTCATCGTCGATGAAGTTTTCACCCGGCAGTGCCTCCTCCACCTCGCAACCGGAGCAAGTCGGCCACCCACCACCGTAGCGCTAGGCAGCCATGAGCTGTGAAGCGAGCAACAGAGGGCCAAAGAAGCAGCAACACACCAGGCTGCAGCACGCAGAGCCGAGGCCGAGGTGCACCGCGGCCAGCGTGAGGCCGCAACGAGAGAGCACGGGGAGCCGGTTGACGAGGCCAACCGAACACGCCAGATCTGGTGCTGAAGTGCGACCACCAGAGACCGGCAACGGCAGAGGGACGAGTGGTGGGGGTCGGCGTAGAGGGTGGACGCAGCAAGGAGGGCGCGCCCGGCCGCCACGGCAAGCTGGCCGGAGAGCAGCACCACCGGCCGTGGCCCAGATCCAAATGGGCAGACCGGACCAACGCAGCAGGGGGAGCCGCATCCGGAGGGAGATCCATCACACGCAGCTGGCGAGGAAACACCGCCGGGGGAGGGCGCTCCCGCCGCCGGACAAAGCCGCCGGAGCTGACATGGGCGTATCTGGAGGAGCGGTGGAGGAAAAGGGCGTGGGGCGAAGGGGGAGGGGGGAGAACGGCCTCGCCGCCGCCATCCCTGGGTCCGGCGCGGCTTCGCCGGCCGGCCCTCCGGCGGTGGCGACGCGGGGGGCCGGGAGGAGGGGCGGCGGCCGGCGGCGGCTGGGGTTCCCCTCGAGTCGCCCGGCGTGGGCGACGCGATGGCTTCAGTAGTCCCGCAAGAAAGCTCGAATGGTATGAGCAAATTTATATAAAAATTAGAAACACATATAATACTAAGTCAATACCATTAGATTCATCATGAAATATATTTTTATATGATATATATTTGGTATTGTCATGTAAATACATTTTTGTATAAATAAATTTGTGTAGATAGACTTTCATGCAAATCAATGTGCACTATAATATGAGATGGAGGGAGTCACTCTCCAAGTTCACGCGGGGCTGAAGTACCCGCACGTCCAGGGCTTCCAGTCAGAACGCTTTTATGGCCATCTGATCTTCATAGGAAGAGACCAGGGTAGTCGTTTTCAGGTCGATGTGTAACGACTACGAGGTAACAATAGTTCTCTCTATCAGGTTTGGATACAGGTTTCCTTAGCGTCTCACCGAGATGGAAGAGCTAGCCAGATCTGGTGGCCTCAGGTGTTTGGGGAGGAAGAAGAAGAGAGGAGAGAATACAACAATTAGATGATTATACAGTCTTCTTTGCCTCCACACAGACACACACACATGCCGGCAGTTACACAATATGATTTCCTACTACACTTTGTCTCCACACACACACATGCCAGCCAGGCAGCCATTATCCCTAGAGAAAATCTAAGCTCCCTGGAAATGACGCCTTGGAATGCATACACGCTGTTTTTATGTTTGTAAGCCCACATGTCAAGGAGTGTTAATATTTTTCCATTGTGGGCTGTATTTCAGCCTCTTCGCAAGGCAACATGCATCGGGAGTGTGGATCGATGTATTATGTGTCTGGACATAATTGTTTTTCTGTGGGCTTCCAAATGGGCGGGCTCATATAATGAACGAGATCCGCTAAAAATATATAATATAATGAAATGAGAACGTACAATGTGGTTATCCCAGTTTTGGTAACATTCTAGGAATTTCCTTTGGCCACTTTTTTATTTTTCATCTACTGGTTTGCATGTTTTCTTTTCTGTTTTTTGCTTTTTTAGTTTGTTTTTTCCTTTTCTTTCTTATTTTTTATTTTCTCTTTTATTCTATATTTTTCGTTCCATTTGAAATTTATGAATTTTTTTAGATAAATTCATGACCTACTAAATTTGCAAAAAAATTAATTCAAGCAAATTTCCCATATTCAATGATATTTTTAAGTTGGTGATCGTTTTTAAAATTTACAAACATTTATTTAAAATCATGAATATTTTTGACATTCAAGAACATTGTTTTAAAAGTATGGATATTTCCAAATTACTAAACAATTTCTAAATTTGGGATACTTTTTCAATCCATGATTTTTTAAATCATGGTATTTTTGAAAACATTTTTTAAAATATACAAACTTTTTCTAAAAACCATGTTTTGTTTTTAATGTCACCAACTATTTCAACACTAACAACAAAAAATATAGCCGATTTTTTCCTGAGCCTGCATGTAGCAAAGGACGAGCAAAAACAAATCCAGCGTGCCCAGCAAGCGAAGGATCAAGTGAACTTTAGTGGATCACGACTTCGTATGCGTTATAGGGTCACTTTGATGCCTTAAGTAATATGGATATGAGCACCCGACATACCGGCGCGTGGGGTTATTTCGCTCTGGGGAAGGGGGCAAACTAGTTCGCTACTGGCTTGTTGATTCTGCGCCGACTAATTGAGTTAGGCTCCTTTGGCGGTGGATTCATGGTAGAATACCATTGTCAGCTGACGCTGGGGTGAGCCTAGGCAAAGAAGGAAAAGATTTGGTGCTAGAGATCCAAGACAACATGAGCACCTCTCAAACAACTGACATAGTTAGGCCTTGTGCCATTAGTACTAACGCCATTGTTGGGAGGAGACTAGGTTGAGATATTGTAGTCCTTTTGGGGACGAAAACTATGCAGAGAGTGATTTTGGAAGGCAGAGGCATGACTGAATTGAGTTTTACTACTATGCGGGTATGCGTCGTACATGGGCCCATGCCTACACGCGCCAGCAAAGTAGGAAAGTTAGAGAAAAACATATTAGTGTATACGGTCAGTTCAGTTTATGTAGGGCGAAAACCAAAGATACATGAACACAAAACAACTACAATTTAAAGTTACACAGAGAATATCCATATGTGCTTGTAAAAGATTTTTTTTAAGCTTGAAACCTCATTCTGTATTTTTTTAAATCTAGGCTCAATGGAGCCGCGAGCCCAAAAAATGCGTACCCATGTGTGTTTCCCATTTGAACATATGTCAAGGTAAGAGCAGCTCTAGCAAATGTGTTATCTCAGCGCCGGCCCATATATTTGCGGGTGGTTTATTGTTTTCGAGTTATTTCAGGCTAGAATAGAAGCGGCAAATTTGCACCAGCTCATAAAAAATATACGGGCGGCCCGCAAACCACCCCCTTCAGCCGCTATAAGTACGGGGAGGGGGGCATTTTAGGGTTCCTGTCTCGGATATATTCATGTCCCTCCGCTGCAATCTTCTTCCCCTCCGCCCCAATCTTTTCTTAGCTCCGACGAGTGCATCCGACCGTTTTCCCCCTGTCAAGCTTAGATCATGTCGGAAGAAGGGTGCGGGCGTAGGGGATACAAATAGGATCTTGGGGTTAAACCAAGCTTTATTGACCAAATTCCACATGATGTGGGATACAAATAGGATCATGGGGTTCAACCAATCATCTGTGTCGCGTCAGATCCAAAGAATGCGAAAACATGGCTATCCTATCTGCAGCACCATTAGATGCTCTACCTTCAAACATGAAATTACAATTCAAAAAAGAAGTTCTATGTCTACTTTCACTAATGATAGCTTCATAAACACCACTACTGTTCTTCTGGATGTCGTTGATAACTTGTTTGGAGTCCAAAGCAATAATCGTATTTTAGATCATCAGATCCTCGGCCAAACAAAGTAAATGCTTAGTTGTTTAGTTGTCTGACAACTGGCAACGCAGTGAGTATGCATGGCAAGACGTGACAGACATGGGGCGGCGAGCAGGACACGGAGCAGCCCACGAGAAGAGATTGGAAATTTCACGTTTAGCGGCTGCTGACACCCGGGCTGCGAACCAATAAAATACACGGAGGGAGCAGCCCACGACGAGAGATGAGAGATGGGATGCGCCGCCATCACATCTCGAGGGAGCTTACAGTTTTTAGAGATGTTATAAAACCCTCTTCTTTTCCAATCCAAACCAACCCGCGAGATCAGACCAACTCAATCACCGGCACTGCCCACCGCCATCACCGATTCGATCGCCATGGCAGCTGATCACGTCGTCTTGTTCCCGTTCAATGGGCAGGGCCACTTCGCGCCGTTCCGCTGCCTCGCCGCCCTCGTGCGCCGCTGCCGCCCCGACGCCCGCGTCACCGTCGTCGCCACCGTCGATGCAGCCGAGTCCATCCGCGCCCACCTCGACCAGGACGCCATCGCTGTCCACGTGCTCCCTTTCAGCCCCGCCGACGTTTCCCTGCGGCTCATCGACCTCTTCCTCGCCTCCGAGTCCCTCCGCCCGGCGTTTCACCACTTCATCGCGGGCCTCAGACGCTCCGACCCACGCGCCAATGTGCACATCGTGGCGGACATGTTCCTGGCCTCGACGGCGGACGTAGCCCGCGGTGACCCCGCCGTCACGCACTCCGTCTTGCTCACCACCGGCGGCTACGGCTCGGCACTCTACTTCTCGCTCTGGAATAGCGTCCCACTTGTCCCAGACGACGACGAGTGCGTCCGGTTGCCGAGCTTCCAGGACATCCGCGTCCACCGCTCGCAGCTCACCGACCACCTCGCGTCGGCTGACGGCGGCGACGAGTGGTCCACCTTCATCCACAGGCAGGTCGCCGCCTTCTCCCGCGCCGATGCGCTGCTCGTCAACGCCGCCGAGAAGCTGGAGCCCAAGGGATTAAGCATGCTCCGGCAATCGCTCAACAATGTCCCGATATTCCCGGTTGGGCCGCTGCTCCGAGCGGCAAGTTCGTCGTCCCTGCAGGAGACAACATCGAGGAGCCCCATCTTGGCGTGGCTCGACAAGCAACCACCGGGCTCAGTGTTGTACGTGTCGTTTGGGTCGCAGTACACGATCTCCGCATCACAGGCGATGGAGCTCGCAATGGGGCTCGAGAAGAGCGGGCACAAGTTCGTGTGGGTGGTCCAGCCCGCCGCCGACATGAACGGCAGCGAGTCGCCGTCCTCGGGCCTTCCGGACGGGTTCGCGGAGAGGATGGAGGTTGCCGGGCGCGGGCTGGTTGTGCAGTGCTGGGCACCGCAGGTGGAGATCCTGGCGCACCCCGCCACAGGCGCCTTCCTAACGCATTGCGGGTGGAACTCGGCACAGGAAAGCCTCGCCGCGGGCGTGCCGATGGTCGGCTGGCCGCTCTCGGCAGAGCAGTTCTACAACGCCAAGTTGCTAGTGGAGGAGATGGGGGTGTGTGTCGAGCTGGCACGTAGCACCGCGGCGGCCGTGACGAGGGACGAGGTGTTGGAGGCGGTGGATAGGGTGCTCGGCGAGACGTCCGGAGTGCGTGCCATGATGATGAGGAAGGCCGCGGAGATGAAGAAGGTGATCGACGCAACGAGGGACAACGACGACGAGTATTCATCGCTTGGAGTGACGCGGAGGTTCTTGGACATGATGGCGCGTACATCATCTGTCATGGGAACAACTATATCTGGCATTTCAGGTGAAGCCCAAGGACGACCTGGCCGGCCCAAGCGAGGGATGAAGCCCAACCCACTTAACACAGAGGAGCTGATAATGGTCCAGGAACTGAAGATATAGGCGCTACTCATCTTCGTGGAGGGGCATGGAAGAACTGGAACTTGAACTGGCCGTCGTTGGGCGTTTTCCCCTCTCCCACCTCCTGGCTCTAGCTTCCCCATCCACTTTCTTGCTGATAGAAATTTGTATCCATGATTGAATTCCTTGTATGCATGATCTATTGAGTGATTCATATCTAGGTTCATATCATTTGGTATCCAGAGCCAATCCATCACCTTCCACCTCCGAAATTTCCCCCACGAAATGCCCCATCTTGGCATGGCTCGACAAGCAACCGCCATGCTCGGAGCTATACGTGTTGTTTGGGTTGCTGTGTTGGGGAACGTTGCAGAAAATAAAAATTTTCTACGCTTTCACCAAAAGCAATCTATGAGTTCATCTAGCAACGAGAGAAAGGAGTGCATCTACATACCCTTGTAGATTGCGAGCGGAAGCATTAAAGAGAACGGGGTTGAGGGAGTCGTACTCGTCGTGATCCAAATCACCGATGATCCTAGTGCTGAACGGACAGCACCTCCACGTTCAACACACGTACGGTTGAGGAAGACGTCTTCTCCTTCTTGATCCAACATGGGGAAAGGAGAGGGAGATCCAGCAGCACGACGGCGTGGTGGTGGATGCAGCAGTGATCTCGGCAGAGCTTCGCCGAGCTTCTACGAGAGGGAGAGGTGTAGCAATGGGAGAGGGAGGCACCAAGAGCATGGGTGCGGCTGCCCTCCCTCCCACCCTCTTTATATAGCCCCCCTAGGGAGGGGGGGCGCCGGACCTAGGAGATTCCATCTCCAAGGGGGGGCGGCGGCCAAGGGGGGTGGCTTGCCCCCCAAGGCAAGTGGAGGCGCCCCCCACCCTTGGGTTTCCAACCCTAGGCGCAGGGGGGGCCCAAGGGGGGGCGCACCAGCCCACCAGGGGCTGGTTCCCCTCCCTGCTCCAGCCCACGGGGCCCTCCGGGATAGGTGGCCCCACCCGTTGGACCCCCGGGACCCTTCCGGTGGTCCCGGTACAATACCGGTGACCCCCGAAACTTTCCCGATGGCCGAAACTGCACTTTCTATATATAATTCTTCACCTCCGGACCATTCCGGAACTCCTCGTGACGTCCGGGATCTCATCCGGGACTCCGAACAACTTTCGGGTTACTGGATACTTATATCTCTACAACCCTAGCATCACCGAACCTTAAGTGTGTAGACCCTACTGTTGGGGAACGTAGTAATTTCAAAAAATTTCCTACGTACACGCAAGATCATGGTGATGCCATAGCAACGAGAGGGGAGAGTGTTGTCCACGTACCCTCATAGACCGTAAGCGGAAGCGTTATGACAACGCGGTTGATGTAGTCGTACGTCTTCACGATCCGACCGATCCAAGTACCGAACGTACGGCACCTCTGAGTTCAGCACACGTTCAGCTCGATGACGATCCCCGGACTCCGATCCAGCAAAGTGTCGGGGATGAGTTCCGTCAGCACGACGGCGTGGTGACGATGATGATGCTCTACCGGCGCAGGGCTTCGCCTAAACTCCGCGACGATATGACCGAGGTGGAATATGGTGGAGGGGGGCACCGCACACGGCTAAGGAACGATCTGTAGATCAACTTGTGTGTCTAGGGTGCCCCCTGCCCCCGTATATAAAGGAGCAAGGGGGGGGGGTGCGGCCGGCCC
>NC_041383.1:63678445-63761149 GCF_002162155.2 Triticum dicoccoides
GGGGGGGAGGGGTGCGCAGCTTCCCCTTGGCCCCTTCTCCTCTTCCTCCACTAGGCCCACTAAGGCCCATTAGGTCACCGGGGGGTTCCGGTAACCTCCCGGTACTCCGGTAAAATGCCGATTTCACCCGGAAAACTTCCGATGTCCAAACATAGGCTTCCAATATATCAATCTTTATGTCTCGACCATTTCGAGACTCCTCGTAATGTCCCCGATCTCATCCGGGACTCCGAACTCCTTCGGTACATCAAAACTTATAAACTCATAATAAACCTGTCATCGAAACCGTAAGCGTGCGGACCCTACGGGTTCGAGAACTATGTAGACATGACCGAGAACCGTTTCCGGTCAATAACCAATAGTGGAACCTGGATGCTCATATTGGATCCTACATATTCTACGAAGATCTTTATCAGTCAAACCGCATAACAACATACGTTGTTCCCTTTGTCATCGGTATGTTACTTGCCCGAGATTCGTTCGTCGGTATCCAATACCTAGTTCAATCTCGTTACCGGCAAGTCTCTTTACTCGTTACGTAATGCATCATTCCGTAACTAACTCATTAGCTACATTGCTTGCAAGGCTTATAGTGATGTGCATTACCGAGAGGGCCCAGAGATACCTCTCCGACAATCGGAGTGACAAAACCTAATCTCGAAATACGCCAACCCAACATGTACCTTCGGAGACACCTGTAGTATGCCTTTATAATCACCCAGTTACGTTGTGACGTTTGGTAGCACCCAAAGTGTTCCTCCGGTAAACGGGAGTTGCATAATCTCATAGTCATAGGAACATGTATAAGTCATGAAGAAAGCAATAGCAACATACTAAACGATCATGTGCTAGGCTAACGGAATGGGTCATGTCAATCACATCATTCTCCTAATGATGTGATCCCGTTAATCAAATGACAACTCATGTCTATGGCTAGGAAACTTAACCATCTTTGATTCAACGAGCTAGTCAAGTAGAGGCATACTAGTGACACTATGTTTGTCTATGTATTCACACATGTATTATGTTTCCGGTTAATACAATTCTAGCATGAATAATAAACATTTATCATGATATAAGGAAATAAATAATAACTTTATTATTGCCTCTAGGGAATATTTCCTTCACCTACGGGTTCGAAAGACATGCAAAAATAACCGAGACGCCTCTCCGGTCAATAACCAACAGCGGGATCTGGATACCCATGTTGGCTCCCACATACTCCTCGATGATCTCATCAGATGAACCACGATGTCGAGGATTCAATCAACCCCATATACAATTCCCTTTGTCAATCGGTACGTTACTTGCTCGAGACTCGATCATCGGTATCCCAATACCTCGTTTAATCTCGTTACCGGCAAGTCACTTTACTCGTACCGCAATGCATGATCCCGTGACCAGACACTTGGTCACATTGAGCTCATTATGATGATGCATTACCGAGTGGGCCCAGAGATACCTCTCCGTCATACGGAGTGACAAATCCCAGTCTCGATTCGTGCCAACCCAACAGACACTTTCGGAGATACCCGCAGTGCACCTTTATAGTCACCCAGTTACGTTGTGACGTTTGGCACACCCAAAGCACTCCTACGGTATCCGGGAGTTGCACAATCTCATGGTCTAAGGAAATGATACTTGACATTTGGAAAAGCTCTAGCTAAACGAACTACATGATCTTTGAGCTATGCTTAGGATTGGGTCTTGTCCATCACATCATTTTCCTAATGATGTGATCCCGTTATCCATGACATCCAATGCCCATAGTCAGGAAACCATGACTATCTGTTGATCAATGAGCTAGTCAACTAGAGGCTTACTAGGGACATGTTGTGGTCTATGTATTCACACGTGTATTATGATTTCCGGATAACACAGTTATAACATGAATAACAGACAATTATCATGAACAAAGAAATACAATAATAACCATTTTATTATTGCCTCTAGGGCATATTTCCAATAGTCTCCCACTTGCACTAGAGTCAATATTCTAGTTACATTGTGATGAATCGAACACCCATAGCTTTCTGGTGTCGATCATGTTTTGCTCTTGGGAGAGGTTTAGTCAACGGATCTGCTACATTCAGATATGTATGTACTTGACAAATATCTATGTCTCCATCTTGAACATTTTCATGTATGGAGTTGAAGCGACGCTTGATGTGCCTGGTCTTCTTGTGAAACCCGGGCTCCTTGGCAAGTGCAATAGCTCCAGTGTTGTCACAGAAGAGTGCGATCGGCCCCGACGCATTGGGTATGACTCCTAGGTCGGTGATGAGCTCCTTCACCCAGATTGCTTCATGCGCTGCCTCCGAGGCTGCCATGTACTCTGCTTCACATGTAGATCCCTCCACGACGCTTTTCTTGCAACTGCACCAGCTTACTGCTCCACCATTCAAAATATACATGTATCTGGTCTGTGACTTAGAGTCATCCAGATCTGCGTCGAAGCTAGCATCGACGTAACCCTTTACGACGAGCTCTTCGTCACCTCCATAAATGAGAAACATATCCTTAGTCCTTTTCAGGTACTTCAGGATGTTCTTGACCGCTGTCCAGTGTTCCTTGTCGGGATTACTTTGGTACCTTCCTACCAAACTTACGGCAAGGTTTACATCAGGTCTGATACACAACATGGCATACATAATAGACCCTATGGCTAAGGCATAGGGGATGACACTCATCTCTTCTTTATCTTCTGTCGTGGTCGGGCATTGAGTCGAGCTCAATCTCACACCTTGCAATACAGGCAAGAACCCTTTCTTGGACTGATCCATATTGAACTTCTTCAATATCTTATCAAGGTATGTGCTTTGTGAAAGACCTATGAGGCGTCTCGATCTATCCCTATAGATCTTGATGCCTAATATGTAAGCAGCTTCTCCAAGGTCCTTCATTGAAAAACACTTATTCAAGTAGGCCTTAATGTTGTCCAAAAGTTCTATATCATTTCCCATCAAAAGTATGTCATCTACATATAATATGAGAAATGCTACAGAGCTCCCACTCACTTTCTTGTAAACGCAGGCTTCTCCATAAGTCTGCATAAACCCAAACGCTTTGATCATCTCATCAAAGCGAATGTTCCAACTCCGAGATGCTTGCACCAGCCCATAAATGGATCGCCGGAGCTTGCATACCTTGTTAGCATTCTCAGGGTCGACAAAACCTTCCGGCTGCATCATATACAGTTCTTCCTTAAGATGTCCGTTAAGGAATGCCGTTTTGACATCCATCTGCCATATCTCATAATCATAGTATGCGGCAATTGGTAGCATGATTCGGACGGACTTCAGCTTCGCTACGGAGAGAAAGTCTCATCGGAGTCAACCCCTTGAAGTTGTCGACAACCCTTAGCGACAAGTCGAGCTTTATAGATGGTAACATTACCATACGCGTTCGTCTTCTTCTTAAAGATCCATTTGTTTTCTATCGCTCGCCGATCATCAGGCAAGTCTGTCAAAGTCCATACTTCGTTTTCATACATGGATCCTATCTCGGATTGCATGGCTTCAAGCCATTTGTTGGAATCTGGGCCCGCCATCGCTTCTTCATAGTTCGAAGGTTCACCGTTGTCTAACAACATGATTTCCAAGTCAGGGTTGCCGTACCACTCCGGTGCGGAATGTGTCCTTGTGGACCTTCGAAGTTCAGTAGGAGCTTGATCCGAAGTATCTTGATCATCATCATTAACCTCCTCTCTTGTCGGTGTAGGCACCACAGGAACATCTTCCTGAGTTGCGCTACTTACCGTTTCAAGAGGCAGTACTTCATCAAGCTCTACTTTCTTCCCACTTAATTCCTTCGAGAGAAACTCTTTCTCCAGAAAGGACCCGTTCTTGGCAACAAAGATCTTGCCTTTAGATCTTAGGTAGAAGGTATACCCAATGGTTTCCTTAGGGTATCCTATGAAGACGCATTTTTCCGACTTGGGTTTGAGCTTTTTAGGTTGAAGTTTCTTGACATAAGCATCGCATCCCCAAACTTTTAGAAACGACAGCTTAGGTTTCTTCCCAAACCATAATTCATATGGTGTCGTCTCAACGGATTTAGACGGTGCCCTATTTAAAGTGAATGTAGCTGTCTTTAGAGTGTATCCCCAAAATGATAGCGGTAAATCGGTAAGAGACATCATAGATCGCACCATATCCAATAAAGTGCGATTACGACGTTCAGACACACCGTTACGCTGAGGTGTTCTAGGCGGCGTGAGTTGTGAAACGATTCCACATTTCCTTAAGTGTGTACCAAATTTGTGACATAAATATTCTCCTCCACGATCTGATCGTAAGAATTTTATCTTTCGGTCACGCTGATTCTCTACCTCATTCTGAAATTCCTTGAACTTTTCAAAGGTCTCAGACTTGTGTTTCATTAAGTAGACATACCCATATCTACTCAAGTCGTCAGTGAGAGTGAGAACATAACGATATCCTCAGCGAGCCTCAACACTCATTGGACCGCACACATCAGTATGTATGATTTCCAACAAGTTGGTTGCTCGCTCCATTGTTCCGGAGAACAGAGTCTTGGTCATTTTGCCCATGAGGCATGGTTCACATGTGTCAAATGATTCATAATCGAGAGACTCTAAAAGTCCATCAGCATGGAGCTTCTTCATGCGCTTGACACCAATGTGACCAAGGCGGCAGTGCCACAAGTATGTGGGACTATCATTATCAACTTTACATCTTTTGGTATTCACACTATGAATATGTGTAACATTACGCTCGAGATTCATTAAGAATAAACCATTCACCAGCGGGGCATGACCATAAAACATATCTCTCATATAAATAGAACAACCATTATTCTCGGATTTAAATGAGTAGCCATCTCGAATGAAACGAGATCCTGATACAATGTTCATGCTCAAAGCTGGTTCTAAATAACAATTATTGAGGTTTAAAACTAATCCCGTAGGTAAATGTAGAGGTAGCGTGCCGACGGCGATCACATCGACCTTGGAACCATCCCTGGCGCGCATCGTCACCTTGTCCTTCGCCAGTCTCCGCTTATTCCGTAGCTCCTGCTTTGAGTTACAAATATGAGCAACCGCACCGGTATCAAATACCCAAGAGCTACTACGAGTACTGGTAAGGTACACATCAATTACATGTATATCACATATACCTTTGGTTTTGCCGGCCTTCTTGTCCGCTAAGTACTTGGGGCAGTTCCGCTTCCAGTGACCACTTCCCTTGCAATAAAAGCACTCAGTTTCAGGCTTGGGTCCATTGTTTGACTTATTCCCGGCAACTGGCTTACCGGGCGCGGCAACTCCCATGCCATCCTTCTTGAAGTTCTTCTTTCCCTTGCCTTTCTTGAACTTAATGGTTTCATTCACCGTCAACACTTGATGTTCCTTTTTGATCTCTACCTCCGCTGATTTAACATTGAATATACCTCAGGAATGGTCTTTTCCATCCCCTGCATATTGAAGTTCATCACAAAGCTCTTGTAGCTCGGTGGAGGCGACTGAAGGATTCTGTAAATGACCGCGTCATCCGGGAGATTAACTCCCAGCTGAGTCAAGCGGTTGTGCAACCCAGACATCTTGAGTATGTGCTCACTGACAGAACTATTTTCCTCCATCTTACAGCTGAAGAACTTGTCGGAGACTTCATATCTATCGACTCGGACATGAGATTGGAAAACCATTTTCAGCTCTTCGAACATCTCATATGCTCCGTGTTGCTCAAAATGCTTTTGGAGCCCCGGTTCTAAGCTGTAAAGCATGCCGCACTGAACGAGGGAGTAATCATCAGCACGAGACTGCCAAGCGTTCATAACGTCTTGGTTCTCTGGGATTGGTGCTTCACCTAGCGGTGCTTCTAGGACATAATCTTTCTTGGCAGCTATGAGGATGATCCTCAAGTTCCGGACCCAGTCCGTATAGTTGCTGCCATCATCTTTCAGCTTGGTTTTCTCTAGGAACGCGTTGACGTTGAGGGTAACGTGGGCCATTTGATCTACAAGACATATTGTAAATATTTTAGACTAAGTTCATGATAATTAAGTTCATCTAATCAAATTATTTAATGAACTCCCACTCAGATTAGACATCCCTCTAGTCATCTAAGTGAAACATGATCCGAGTCAACTAGGCCATGTCCAATCATCACGTGAGACGGACTAGTTGACGTCGGTGAACATCTCCATGTTGATCGTATCTTCTATACGACTCATGCTCAACCTTTCGGTCCTCCGTGTTCCGAGGCCATGTCTGTACATGCTAGGCTCGTCAAGTCAACCTAAGTGTATTGCGTGTGTAAATTTGGCTTACACCCGTTGTATTCGAACGTTAGGATCTATCACACCCGATCATCACGTGGTGCTTGAAAACAACGAACCTTCGCAACGGTGCACAGTTAGGGGGAACACATTCTAGAAATTATTATGAGGGATCATCTTATTTACTACCGTCGTTCTAAGTAAACAAGATGAAAAACATGATAAACATCATATGCAATCAAATAGTGACATGATATGGCCAATATCATATAGCTCCTTTGATCTCCATCTTCGGGGCTCCATGATCATCTTTGTCACCGGCATGACACCATGATCTCCATCATCATGATCTCCATCATCGTGTCTCCATGAAGTTGCTCGCCAACTATTACTTCTACTACTATGGCTAATGCGTTTAGCAATAAAGTAAAGTAACTTACATGGCGTTACTCAATGACACGCAGGTCATACAAAAATAAAGACAACTCCTATGGCTCCTACCGGTTGTCATACTCATCGACATGCAAGTTGTGATTCCTATTACAAGAACATGATCTCATACATCACATATATATCATTCATCATTCATCACAACTTTTGGCCATATCACATCACAAATCATATGCTGCAAAAACAAGTTAGACGTCCTCTAATTGTTGTTGCATGTTTTACGTGGCTGCAATTGGGTTCTAGCAAGAACGTTTTCTTACCTACATAAAAGCCACAACGTGATTTGCCTACTTCTATTTACCCTTCATAAGGACCCTTTTCATCGAATCCGCTCCAACTAAAGTGGGAGAGACAGACACCCGCTAGCCACCTTATGCAACTAGTGCATGTCAGTCGGTGGAACCTGTCTCACATAAGCGTACGTGTAAGGTCGGTCCGTGCTGCTTCATCCCACAATACCGCTGAAGCAAAATAAGACTAGTAGTGGCAAGAAAGTTGACAACATCTACGCCCACAACAAATTTGTGTTCTAGTCGCGCTAAGAGAACTACGCATAGACCTAGCTCATGATGCCACTGTTGGGGAACATTGCAGAAAATAAAAAAATTCTACGCTTTCACCAAGATCAATCTATGAGTTCATCTAGCAACGAGAGAAAGGAGTGCATCTACATACCCTTGTAGATCGCGAGCGGAAGCGTTCAAGAGAACAGGGTTGAGGGAGTCGTACTCGTCGTGATCCAAATCACCGATGATCCTAGTGCTGAACGGACATCACCTCCGCATTCAACACATGTACGGTTGAGGAAGACGTCTCCTCCTTCTTGATCCAGCAAGGGGAAAGGAGAGGTTGACGGAGATCCAGCAGCACGACGGCGTGGTGGTGGATGCAGCAGTGATCTCGGCAGAGCTTCGCCAAGCTTCTACGAGAGGGAGAGGTGTAGCAATGGGAGAGGGAGGCTCCAAGAGCATGGGTGCGGCTGCCCTCCCCCCTCTTTATATAGGCCCCCTAGGGGGGGCGCCGGCCCTAGGAGTTGCCATCTCCAAGGGGGGGGCAAGGGGGGTGGCTTGCCCCCCAAGGCAAGTGGAGGCGCCCCCCACCCTTGGGTTTCCAACCCTAGGCGCAGGGGGGCCCAGGGGGGAGGGGGGCGCACCAGCCCACCAGGGGCTGGTTCCCCTCCCCACTCCAGCCCACGGGACCCTCCGGGATAGGTGGCCCCACCTGGTGGACCCCCGGGACCCTTCCGGTGGTCCCGGTACAATACCGGTGACCCCCGAAACTTTCCCAATGGCCGAAACTGCACTTCCTATATATAGTTCTTCACCTGCGGACCATTCCGGAACTCCTCATGACGTCCGGGATCTCATCCGGGACTCTAAACAACTTTCGGGTTACTGCATACTTATATCTCTACAACCCTAGCGTCACCGAACCTTAAGTGTGTAGACCCTACGGGTTCGGAAGACATGCAGACATGACTGAGATGGCTCTCCGGTCAATAACCAACAGCAGGATCTAGATACCCATGTTGGCTCCCACATACTCCTCGATGATCTCATCGGATGAACCACGATGCCGAGGATTCAATCAACCTCGTATACAATTCCCTTTGTCAATCGGTATGTTACTTGCCCGAGACTCGATCGTCGGTATCCCAATACCTCGTTTAATCTCGTTACCGGCAAGTCACTTTACTTGTACCGTAATGCATGATCCCGTGACCAGACACTTGGTCACATTGAGCTCATTATGTTGACGCATTACCGAGTGGGCCCAGAGATACCTCTCCGTCATACGGAGTGACAAATCCCAGTCTCGATTCGTGCCAACCCAACAGACACTTTCGGAGATACCCGTAGTGCACCTTTATAGTCACCCAGTTACATTGTGACGTTTGGCACACCCAAAGCACTCCTACGGTATCCGGGAGTTGCACAATCTCATGGTATAAGGAAATGATACTTGACATTTGGAAAAGCTCTAGCTAAACGAACTACACGATCTTTGAGCTATGCTTAGGATTGGGTCTTGTCCATCACATCATTCTCCTAATGATGTGATCCCGTTATCAATGACATCCAATGCCCATAGTCAGGAAACCATGACTATCTGTTGATCAACGAGCTAGTCAACTAGAGGCTTACTAGGGACATGTTGTGGTCTATGTATTCACACGTGTATTACGATTTCCGAATAACACAGTTATAGCATGAATAACAGACAATTATCATGAACAAAGAAATACAATAATAACCATTTTATTATTGCCTCTAGGGCATATTTCCAACATGCTGTACACGATCTCCGCATCGCAGGCGACAGAGCTGGCAGTAGGGCTTGAGAAGAGCGGTCACAAGTTCGTGTGGGTGGTCCAGCCCGCCGCCGACGTGAACGACAGCGAGTCACTGCTGTTGGGCCTTTCGGACGGGTTCGCGGAGAGGATGGAGGTTGCCGGGTGCGGGCTGGTGGCGCGGTGTTGGGTGCCACAGGCGGAGGTCCTGGCGCACCCAGCCACATGTGCCTTCTTGATGCACTGAGGGTGGAACTTGGCACAGGAGAGCCTCGCCGCGGGCATGCCGATGGTCGGCTGGCCCCTCTCGGCGGAACAGTTCTACAATGCCAAGTTGCTAGTGGAAGAAATGGGGGTGTGCGTGGAGCTGGCGCGCAGCGATGTGACTTCCAGAGCCCTCGCTACAGTAGTGGAGGTGGTGCTAGTGTCATCGCAGGCAGCCCGCCATGGTGATGTGACCGTTGGCGTCATTCATTTCCTTTTGGTCTGGCTCACCCTCGAGTAATTCAAGTGGAGTTGTGACTCGATCTCACAAGGTTTGCCGTGGCCTGGCTCCTCCCCAAGGTCACAGATGGCAAGATATAAGTAGGCTCTAGGTGAAAGCCATGTTCTTTGGCGGGGTTCATTGCCAGCGATGTTGGCGCCCATGGGTGTCATACTCCTTGAGGCAATGTTGAAGAGTACTTCTTTCCATTGGGACATGACTAGATGGGGGTGATGTGGTGTTGGAGGTTGTTGGATTGGCCAAACCTATCCCGGGTTTCGGTGGGGTGATCATGAGCCGGGTTTACCAAATGCTTTTGGATCAACGGGGGCAGATGCATGCAGTCACTTTATTAATTAATCACAAATACCTTACAAAGTAGTACATCAGTAAGTCTGAAGCCACCATCTTGGCAACATTTGTTGCTACTTATATCCACTTGATTAAGGGGTGCCGATAGTCTAAGCCTAATACCAAACAGACCTCGCACCTAAGCCTCACATCTAAAACTGGAGGCCCCAACCAAGCCATATACCTGGTCTGAGGCACACACCAGTCCGACGCACTCTCAGAGGCCACCGCCGCCGTCTTCAACCGATCCATCTTCAGAGCAGATACTGACGCCACGACCTTGCCAGGTCTGCCATCAACGCCACCATGACGCCAGACAGTGCCATCCTCCTGCGCGAGTCCGTCTACACACATCGAACGCCGGGACTCCACTGTTCCACGCCGCCGAGATCCACAGTCGTCGATGCGTAAGATGAAACACCGCTCCACCAAAGATACTGTCTGCTAGTCCCTCGAGCCCATGCACACCTCCAAGACTGACGCCCCC
Organism: Triticum dicoccoides; assembly: GCF_002162155.2. Classification (NCBI taxonomy): domain Eukaryota; kingdom Viridiplantae; phylum Streptophyta; class Magnoliopsida; order Poales; family Poaceae; genus Triticum; species Triticum dicoccoides. The sequence continues at coordinate 63,688,748 of NC_041383.1, forward strand.
AATTGGGAAACGATGCAAGAGCGCCGCCGTCACCCAATCTACCGACTAGGGTTTCCCCCGGAGGTGACAAATAGAGGTCTGGAACTTCTCCATGCTGATGTCTTCAAGAAGAGAACGACACAGAAGAGTGCCGCCATCGCCGACCTTGGCTCTAGCCGAGCGCAAGGTTTTCACCCAGATCTGTTCGAAGAACCTCCATCAGGTCTTGTGTACGGATCACCGCCATCTCCACGGGGGACTGGAAGTAGGATCCCGGCCTCCGTCACCTGACCAGCCAGCAGCCCGTGCGAGTAGCAGGGCCGCCCGCAAGCCCCAGCCGCGCCACCAAAGAGCCCTACACTAGACCCCACCACTGGCCCAGGAAAGGGCGACGCCACGTACGCCCAGCAGCCACCACCGCCAGCCCGTGCTGTCGCGCCGCCACGCCTCGCCGCCATCCCCGGGCAGTAGGAGAAGAAGGCCCCCCCGCCGGCTAGGCCGAGCGGGCTTTGCCCGGTGACCTGCGACGGCGGCGGCGAGGAGGGGAGGAGGAGGGAGGAGGAACAGGGGGTAGCAGCTCTGCCCCCCCAGCCGCCCGCGGGGACGGCGCGAGGAGATGAGATCTGCGCTGCTTTGGTTGATCTGAACGGGAGATCTGAGCTGCTTTGGTGAAGCTGCGCCTGCCTGAGTGCGCCGGTGTGTAGGCCTCTGAGGCTCGCGGCTGCCGCCACCCAGAGGAGCGCCTCGGGCAGACTTTGTCTTTTTTTTGAGAAACACTGCAGACTTTGTCTTTTTTTTTCTTGTTTACTAGTAATCTTGCACATGCAAATGCACGTCTCCACTAATATTACAAACATACGAGAGAATTAAAATACATAGAAAGAATTTTGTTTGCACCAGGTATTGGTTCAAGTTGATTGATCAGGACAGAGCATTGCATTGATAATACCCAACATAAAGTTCTTATCAATTGGGTAAATGCAAGAGAGCATAATAGTTGGTGCAACACTTGAATATACATAAAACCACTACTGGTGGAAAGCTCGCATACATGAAGCATAGAGCTTCGCCAGATAAACTTCCACGTGAAAATATAGCAACCCACAATTGCGATATCTCAACATATCACATTACAGACATGTAACACAACAGTCTAAGAAAAACTTGTAATTACGAGATACTTGTCATGAATAATTTCTCCCATCAACATCATCACAACTTAGCACAATTCATGTTCTTTTTTGCATAAGGTCGATCTTATTTCTTCTAACCTGTCAGCTATATGGATCTTGGAGCTGCAGGCAGATGGACACATCTCAGTTCAAAGCATGCTTGTAAGCCAAAATTATACCTAACGATATAATCTACACAAACCTAATGCTCAGGCATAAATACTAAACAATCAATGGCTTAACAGTTGATGGTGAAAGTACATTACAAGTTGAACTTCCAACAAATCCTAGCTATTAGTTTCCGTCCGCCAATAGTTTATTATCATATTAACCAAGGTTTGTGCTTCACTTATGGAGGTCTCCGGTAGAAACTATTTGTGCATAGAAGTGTCTTTCAAGCTAACAACATTTTAATTTAGGTTCCATTTTCATCCATCACTACACATTTTAATTTCTGTGTGCAGGAAAAAAAAACCTTGATGACGATGCTCAGTGCAAAAGAAGTCAACATCATCTAGGTTGACATTGACATACCGTTCATCCAAATCCTTGTCAAGATCAGTGCAAGCAGTTCAGACATAAGCTAGGAGATAGGAAAGACAATCCATCTGGTAAGTCATAGTAACTATGATGCAGAAGCCCTTACTATGTATTCAATCATAGTTTCAACTTCTAGATTGCACACTGACAATGGTTTCTTTCCCCGGAACCTGACAGTATCAGTATCTGTATCTATGAAAAGCATGGGTGCTCCATCTCCATATCCATGATGTTCCCTGGTAGAGTTAGTTCTTCATACCTGCAAGAAGCAACATTTTTAGATAAAAGTGATGCTGCTTTCTTATTCATATGACATATCATTCTCCATCAAACCATTTTGTACCCATTCTATGCTAGTTTTACAGATGTAAAGTGAAAAGATCTAACAAACAGAGTCAAACTTTTGAATATAACTTGACGACAATGGTACAATAGCAAGATGTTAAATATCGCATTTGGAGTGCTAACCAACTCCAAAAGGCAAGCAAGTCCGCCCGTTAAACATGACAGAATGTTAAGAAATGTTAATAGTTTTGGAAGGTGTTAAAATCCCCTCCTAACATACATTAAGTGCACGATTAATTAATCCAATCAATTAGCCGCTAAAAATCTGTACCACTTTGTCCTCACGAATATTCCACATGCGCAACCGCCGTGCCATCGCTCCTCTGCCCCGTGCTGCGTCCCAGGCCTCCGCTCCTCTGCCCCGTGCTCCTATAAACTATCAAAGGAATGAGAAGTTGACATAATATGGTTGGAACATATATAGTTGAGATTTCATTGGGCTACATTTTTGTGTGAATGCAAATGAGATCTAACATATTTATGGGAACGTTCGATCTTTTTTGCAACTGCAACTAAATAAACAAATTTAAACTAATACGTTTACAGGAACATTCAATCTTTTTAGACAATCCAACTAAAGCACATCATATCCAAATAGGAAGCACCCTAAAAAATACACTGTACAGAACCATCATATGAAAATCTCTAACTTGAGCTGAAAGGTCTAATGTCATGAGTGTACCAAGGAGAGCATTTATTTTCCAAGCAGAGAGGCTGCAGGGTGCCTTGTATGCATTCAACAAAAGAACAGTAGAAGATTTGTCTCAATAGGAAATATTTATCACCAATAAATCTTTTATTGGAGGGGTAAAAATTCTTAATACAGTGGGACACTCTAGAGAACTCCTGCCGATATACTTACGCCAAACTTGTAGCATGTAACACTCATTCAGTACTGTCCATTAGAAAGTATTGTTCTCTTTAAACTTTTCTTATGCTAAAAAATAGAAACTGCAGTTTTGCACAATGCACTACTTATCCTATATTCCGGTTCTGCTTGCGTGTGATGACGCAGTTACCTACAGGGCTGGTGTAGATTACTAACAGGGTGACATAGTTAACTGTAGAATCATGTTTCACTTTACTAAGTCTAATAGATCAGTACACAATTAGTGCTCACAGAAATCGATGGTGTTTCACCTAATAGATAGAATTTTTTAGGGCTATCAATAAAAAGTGGTTAAGATATAAACGCTCTTATATTTCTTTACAGATGGAGTATTTTATAAAGTTAACATACATTAGAACTATTGAAAATCGTCAGAATTCACAGGCATTGTTCTCAATTTCACTGTCAGAACTATTGTAGATGCCATTATTTTGTCAAATGGATTAATGTTTCTCAGCTATATCTAAATAATTTCATTCTGTCATATGCAAATTTCAGTTACAGAAAGCTGCAGGATATTTGGACAACCATGTACTGTATTTTGAAGATGAAGAAAAAAATAAGCTGCTAGCTCATGGGAAAGGATTTCGTTGAGCGCATCAACTCATGGCTTCGTGGGCCTAACGGAGCAAATATGAATTGAGTTTTGAATCATTTAATCAAATGATTATTAAGGCTGCTAAATGAATCATCAATGTACATCCTTCAATACAAAATGATAATCTTACATGGCAAGAACAAATACAAGTAAAATGGAAGATAACAAACTTTCTGGTTTCACTCATTTTCAGTTTAACAGTTTTCAAAATAACAAACATTCTGACTCATTTTCACACAAGTAAAGTGGAAGATAACAAACTTTCTGACTATGCCCATCAAGCCTAAAATAAATCCGATTACCATCATTTCACCACCACACAGTTTTCAAAAGGAGTAAAAGAAGCATCTTTTGCATAAGACAATTGTAAGCTAGATATTCAGATCTAGGAAGAGTTGCAAAATTCTCCCACTATAGTTATCCTTCCTAGCAACAAACAACAAACAAATACTTTACTACCATGGAATCACATTTTCAGGGGAAGCAACCAACAAAAGTTTACAAAGGGGCAGAGGAAGCACTCACTGACGATGGCTTGGGAAAGGCCTGTACGGCTGTACCATGGTCCTGCCGCCCATGATGAGGAGTTTCCCAAGTAGCCTATCGGCTTGCGAAATCATCATTAGTAGAGCGTCAGCCACACCCACACAGTTAACAAACATTGCTCGAGTAGAGATCAAATTGAGAAACAGATGGAAAGGCCAGCACACTACCATCTCACTCTGGTTCTGTTCCCCGCCTCTCTCCAATGGTGGCAAAAAAACCTAGGCAGGCGCGGTTCATCTCATCTCAAGGGAAGACATGGGGCCCGTGAGCAGGACCATAGGATCGCAGGGCCGCGGGCCACGAGGGCGAGGCAGATGAGGGCCAAGAGGAATGGCTCCCTCCAAGCTTGACGCCAATAGCAACTGTGGTGATGCATCCTCGAGTAGCCGCGCAGACCCGATGGAGGAATGTTCAGGAGATGGACCTCACCTTGGTAGGCGGCCATGCGAGGAGAGGGCGACATCAACAGAGTGTTGGATGCTCCTGTACAGAACTACAGACCACACTCCTTCCGCACCGAACAACGATGACAACACCTCGATGCTCGCCACGGATCGAGGTCCTTGGCCTAGTCTTCCGTGGGAGAAACGACGACGGCTGAGGAGTTGCCTGCGAAGCAAAGGAGTTAGAGGTGGGATGAGATTGAGTCAAAATAGATCTACCTTTCATTTCAAAATATATTGCTTGCTCACAGCCCATGATTCAATCTCTTGAAACAACGAAACATGTGTTTTTTTGTTCAAACTACAATGTAGTTTTTTTAACTGAAATTCCAATGTGGAGGAAACTTAACAAGATGCATTTCCTTCTCGTTATATTATATTTCAGATTATATATTAACTCCATGGCGTAGAAATTCCCGTGCTAGCATTCCATGGTCCTCATCATTTGCACCAGGTGAACCTCTTATGAATCAACAGAATACATGAAGCTCATCCCGGCAGCTCTGGAACATTGTCTATCAATAGAAGCTCATAATGGTATAAGGGGAGGCTACTCCAGAAAGTACTACATGTAGGTTTTTTATCAATTAAATAACTAAACATTAAAAAGACTGATATTGGAGTAATTGTGACCCAAGCAAAAAACTTTTATTGTTTATGAATTCTCAACAATTCCTATTGTACAGTGAGTCATGCATGAATAAAATCCCCTGCGCAGAACCCTAATGTAGGATTATAGAACCTTAAGGCATGAACAATATCCCCTATGCAATTCAGCAATAGGAAATCCCCTGCCCTTTGGTTGGAAGTGTAAAAGAAACTTACTTGCATGAGTTGAGCGGCGTGGCGGAGGCAGAGTGGCAGCATGGCGGAGGCCAAGCTATGGCTCCGGCGACGGCGACCCGCGGCGAAGGGCGCGACTGCCGGAGGTGGCGAAGTGCGCGGCGGGGCGGCTCCCGCTGCTGGGGAGGCGGAGACCCGTGGCGGCTCCCTCGTGGCCCCGGCGACGGGCTACCCGTGGTGGCTCCCGCGGCGAGGCGGCGGCAAAGGGCGCGGCTCCCGGGGCTCCGGCGGCGAGATTGCGGTGAAGGGCCCTGCTGCAGGAGGCGGCGAAGGGCACCGCGGAGTGGCTCATGCGGCTAACGGCGGCGCGAGGCTGCGGCGAAGGGCGCGGCTGCGGTTGGCGAAGGGCGTGGGAGGAGGAGGAGGTCGTGCGGGAGCCGAACGGTGCGGGAGGAGAGGAGGTCATGCAGTCATGCGGGCCAACCGGTTTTTTTAACTGCGGGGCAGATTAGCGATCGATGGATTGTAGTGCTTAATGTGTGGTTTGCAGAGTTAAACACCGAAGGATTAAGGACCATTGGATTTTGCTGATGAATGGGTGAGATGATTTGGTTCTCCGCCCTCTCTTCCTTTTATAGTGTTAGTGGATGAATGTTTTTTGGTTAGTTTGCTTTATAAGTTGGTAACCTCTTTATTTTTCTCTCTCTCTTAATAAAATCTACATAGCTCCTGCCTTGCACGTCAAAAATATATAAAAAATGAACAGATATTTTTTCTTAAATTTGGAGAATCAAACTCGACAAAATAACATCTGTCACAAAACGTATGTTGGAATTCTTTTTTTTAAGCTGACACATGTGTTGTCCTCTTGCAGCAACCGAGCACAAAGTCTGCTCTCCAAATTTCCATGACACGCGGTCAGTGTGTTCATTGTGTCCACATGTATGCATTGCCACATAAAACCATCAACGCCGGGCATGATGCCAAGGTTCTTAAACGACTTACGTACGTGTGCTCAAGGAATCAGTGTCCGGTGACGTACTTTAATCAGGATAGGTTCACTGCTAAGGACGTTCTCTGTACCGACAATATACTCGTTTAGAGACACTCAAAACCCCGTTCGGAGGTGCGATGGCGACGCTGGCGTTCCCGCCCTCTACCCTCCCCCCCTCTCCGACGTCCTCCCTCTGCTCCCCCCCCGGCTTCTCCCCCCGCCATTTCCCCCTCGCTGTCGGCCTCTCCTCGCTCTGTCCTTCCCGTTCCTCCTCCGTCCAATAGATTTTGGGCGCTCGGATATGAGGACTCGGGGTCGGACTCCGACGCCCCTCCTTCGCCTCCACGTCCGGTGCCTGTGTCTGGTCTCCCTGTCATTTCGGCTCCGGGCCGCCGCCGGAAATTCGTGCCCGGTGGGCGGGGGCGGCCTGCTTGCGGGTGCTGGAGGTGGACGGGTGGCGTCGCATGGCCCGCGGTCGCCGTCGCGCTCTTGCTCCGTCCCCGGCTCGGGGTCTCTTGGGGCCTGGCGTGGGTGATGTGGTGGTGCCGGTCCCATTGTCTTCCCCCTCCCCTTCGGCGTCGTCCCCTGTCTGCGCTTCGTCCGGGGGTTCAGTGTTGTATTCATCGCCGCCGCCGGCGTCGCCAACCCTAGATCTGGCGTTGGCTGCAGCGGTGGACTCTGTCCCTGGGCCACGGGCCCTCGTGGCTCCTGGTGGGCCTGTTAGGCCAGGGGCGGTGCTCCCCCTTGACTCTGTTTCTATTTCCCCCTCCCTCTATTGGTGCCTGGGCCGCGGGTGGCCTAGGCCCACTTCCCGGCTCCCCCCTCGGCCCATCCAACTGACCTGGCCTAGCTTAGTCCGGGTATATCTGGGTGCGGAAGGGTTCTGTCCCTCCATTTCTCGGGTTTCCAGCGTCTTCCTCCGACCCGCGCCGGCGCCGTTCCCCCATCCGCTTCTTCTCCAAATCTACTCCCCCTCCGCCCTTGTCTCTCTTGTTTGCAATGGTGGTCGCGATGGACCGCTCGCGCGGGTCCTCCAGTGAGGCTGTCTCTGGACAAAAGTGTAGGAGGGAGGGCTCGGGCGAGGCGGAGGCAGATCTGGAGTTGGAGGCTGCTCTGCGCTCCAAGCTCCAGGCGGCGCGTGTTCCGGCTGCTGGGGCGGCGTCGGCTAAAGGCGGCTCCCCCTTGCTCGGCTCTGGCTCGGTGGCGGCTGGTCCTTCGGTGCCCGCGGCCGGATCTACGAGGGCTGATGTCTACTACACAACCTTCTTCTTGTAGACGTTGTTGGGCCTCCAAGTGCAGAGGTTTGTAGGACAGTAGGAAATTTCCCTCAAGTGGATGACCTAAGGTTTATCAATCCATGGGAGGCGTAGGATGAAGATGGTCTCTCTCAAACAACCCTGCAACCAAATAACAAAAAGTCTCTTGTGTCTCCAACACACCCAATACAATGATAAATTGTATAGGTGCACTAGTTCGGCGAAGAGATGGTGATACAAGTGCAATATGGATGGTAGATATATGTTTTAGTAATCTGAAAATATAAAAATAGCAAGATAACTAATGATAAAAGTGAGCGTAAACGGTATTTCTATGCTAGGAAACAAGGCCTAGGGTTCATACTTTCACTAGTGCAAGTTCTCTCAACAATAATAACATAATTGGATCATATAACTATCCCTCCATATGCAACAAAGAGTCACCCCAAAGCCACTAATAGTGGAGAACAAACGAAGAGATTATGGTAGGGTACAAAACCACCTCAAAGTTATCTTTTCTGTTCTATCTATTCAAGAGTCCGTAGTAAAATAACATGAAGCTATTCTTTACGTTCAATCTATCATAGAGTTCATACTAGAATAACACCTTAAGACACAAATCAACCAAAACCCTAATGTCACCTAGATACTCCATTGTCACCTCAAGTATCCGTGGGCATGATTATACGATATGCATCACACAATCTCAGATTCATCTATTCAACCAACACAAAGTACTTCAAAGAGTGCCCCAAAGTTTCTACCGGAGAGTCAAGACGAAAACGTGTGCCAACCCCTATGCATAAGTTCACAAGGTGAACCCGCAAGTTGATCACCAAAACATACATCAAGTAGATCACGTGAATATCCCATTGTCACCACAGATAAGCACGACAAGACATACATCAAGTGTTCTCAAATCCTTAAAGACTCAATCCGATAAGATAACTTCAAGAGGAAAACTCAATTCATCACAAGAGAGTAGAGGGGGAGAAACATCATAAGATCCAACTATAATAGCAAAGCTCGCAATACATCAAGATCGTACCACCTCAAGAACACGAGAGAGAGAGAAAGAGATCAAACACATAGCTACTGGTACATACCCTCAGCCCCGAGGGTGAATGAGGGAGTTCCGGACTAGGGGGTGTCCGGATAGCCGAACTATCATCATCGGCCGGACTCCAAGACTATGAAGATACAAGATTGAAGACTTCGTCCCGTGTCCGGATGGGACTTTCCTTGGCGTGGAAGGCAAGCTTGGCAATACGGATATGTAGATCTCCTACCTTTGTAACCGACTCTGTGTAACCCTAGCCCTCTCCGGTGTCTATATAAACCGGATGGCCTTAGTCCATAGGACGAACAACAATCATACCATAGGCTAGCTTCTAGGGTTTAGCCTCCTTGATCTCGTGGTAGATCTACTCTTGTAACCCACATCATCAATATTAATCAAGCAGGACGTAGGGTTTTACCTCCATCAAGAGGGCCCGAACCTGGGTAAAACATCGTGTCCCTTGTCTCCTGTTACCATCCGCCTAGACGCACAGTTCGGGACCCCCTACCCGAGATCCACCGGTTTTGACACCGACATTGGTGCTTTCATTGAGAGTTCCTCTGTGTCGTCACCGATAGGCTCGATGGCTTCTTCGATCATCATCAACGACGCAGTCCAGGGGGAGACCTTCCCCCCGGACAGATGTTCGTATTCGGCAGCTTTGCACTGCGGGCCAATTCGCTTGGCCAACTGGAGCAGATCGAAAGCTACGCCCCTGGCCGTCAGGTCAGATTTGGAAGTTTGAACTTCACGGCTGACATCCGCGGGGACTTGATCTTCGACGGATTTGAGCCACAGCCGAGCGTGCCACACTGTCACGTCGGGCATGATTTAGCTCTGCCACCGGACAGTACCCTGGAGGCCGCACTCGAGCCCGCTCCGATCCTCAATTCGGAGCCGGCCACGCAGATCGAGGATGGATGCCTAGACACCGCCTCGGGGGCTCCAGCCTCTACGGTGATAGAGCCGAACACTGACTTTGTCCCTCATAAAGCTCGTGACTCCAAGGTGCCGGACTCCTCGCCGTACTCCGAACCTCCCGCGCCCGCCCTGATCGAATCCGATTGGGCGCCGATCATGGAGTTCACCGCAGCGGACGTCTTTCAACACTCACCTTTCGGCGACATCTTGAGTTCGCTAAAACATCTCTCGTTATCAGGAGAGCCCTGGCCGGACTGCGGTCAGGACGGTTGGGATGCGGACGACAAAGAAATTCAAAGCCCACCCACCACCCACTTGGTAGCCACTGTCGATGATTTAACCGACATGCTAGACTACGACTCCGAGGACATCGACGGTATGGACGACGATGCCGGAGACTGTTGGGGAACGTAGCAGAAATTCAAAATTTTCCTACGTATCACCAAGATCTATCTATGGAGAGACCAGCAACGAGGGGAAGGAGAGTGCATCTACATACCCTTGTAGATTGCTAAGCGGAAGCGTTCAAGTGAACGGGGTTGATGGAGTCGTACTCATCGTGATTCAAATCACCGATGATCAAGTGCCGAATGCACGGCACCTCCGCGTTCAACACACGTACAGCCCGGTGACGTCTCCCACGCCTTGATCCAGCAAGGAGAGAGGGAGAGGTTAAGGAAGACTCCATCCAACAGCAGCACAACGGCGTGGTGGTGATGGAGGAGCGTGGCAATCCAGCAGGGCTTCGCCAAGCACCACGGGAGAGGAGGACGACTTGGGAGAGGGGGAGGGCTGCGCCAGAACTTCGTCTGAAGCTCCCATGCGTCTCCCCACTATATATAGGGGTGGAGGGGCTGGTTTCTTGCCCTCCAAGTCCATTGGGGCGTTGGCCAAGGTGGGAGGAAAGAAATCCCATCATTTCCTTCCCCACCGATTGTTATCCCCCCTTTTTAGGGATCTTGATCCTATCCCTTCGGGATATGATCTTATTCCTTCTAAGGGGGGATATTGGTGCGCCTTGACCAGGGGTGTGGGGCCTTGCCCCCACTACCCACGTCCATGTGGGTCCCCCCATGCAGGTGGGCCCCACTCCGGAACCTTCTAGAACCTTCCCGGTACAATACCGAAAAATCCCGAACATTTTCCGGTGGCCAAAATAGGACTTCCCATGTGGCCAAAATAGGACTTCCCATATATAAATCTTTACCTCCGGACCATTCCGGAACTCCTCGTGACGTCCGGGATCTCATCCGGGACTCCGAACAACATTCGGTAACCACATACAAGCTTCCTTTATAACCCTAGCGTCATCGAACCTTAAGTGTGTAGACCCTACGGGTTCGGGAGACATGCAGACATGACCGAGACGTTCTCCGGTCAATAACCAACAGCGGGATCTGGATACCCATGATGGCTCCCACATGTTCCACGTTGATCTCATCGGATGAACCACGATGTCAAGGACTTAATCAATCCCGTATTCAATTCCCTTTGTCTATCGGTATGTTACTTGCCCGAGATTCGATCGTCGGTATCCAATACCTTGTTCAATCTCGTTACCGGCAAGTCACTTTACTCGTTCCGTAACACATCATCCCGTGATCAACTCCTTGGTCACATTGCGCATATGATGATGTCCTACCGAGTGGGCCTAGAGATACCTCTCCGTTTACACGGAGTGACAAATCCCAGTCTCGATCCGCATAAAACAATAGATACTTTCGGAGATACCTGTAGTGCACCTTTATAGTCACCCAGTTACGTTGTGACGTTTGATACACCCAAAGCACTCCTACGGTATCCCGGAGTTACACGCTCTCATGGTCAAAGGAAGAGATACTTGACATTGGCAAAGCTCTAGCAAACGAACTACACGATCTTTGTGCTAGGCTTAGGATTGGGTCTTGTCCATCACATCATTCTCCTAATGATGTGATCCCGTTATCAACGACATCCAATGTCCATAGCCAGGAAACCATGACTATCTGTTGATCACAACGAGCTAGTCAACTAGAGGCTCACTAGGGACATATTGTGGTCTATGTATTCACACGTGTATTACGATTTCCGGATAATACAGTTATAGCATGAATAAAAGACAATTATCATGTACAAGGAAATATAATAATAATACTTTTATTATTGCCTCTAGGGCATATTTCCAACAGTCTCCCACTTGCACTAGAGTCAATAATCTAGTTCACATCGCGATGTGATTAACACTCACAGGTCACATCGCCATGTGACTAACACCCAAGAGTTTACTAGAATCAGTAGTCTAGTTCACATCACTATGTGATTAATACTCAATGAGTTTAGGTTTGATCATGTTGCTTGTGAGAGAGGTTTTAGTCAACGGGTCCGAACCTTTCAGATCCGTGTGTGTTTTACAAATCTCTATGTCATCTCCTAGATGTAGCTACCACGCTCTATTTGGAGCTAATCCAAATAACTGTTCTACTTGGAGCTATTCTAAATTGTTGCTCCATTATATGTATCCGGTATCTCTACTCAGAGCTATCCGGATAGGTGTCAAGCTTGCATCGACGTAACCCTTTACGACGAACTCTTTTACCACCTCCATAATCAAGAAAATTCCTTAGTCCACTAATTTCTAAGGATAACTTTGACCGTTGTCCTGTGATCCATTCTTGGATCACTCTTGTACCCCTTGACTGACTCATGGCAAGGCACACTTCAGGTGCGGTACTCAGCATGGCATACTGTAGAGCCTACGTCTAAAGTATAGGGGACGACCTTCGTCCTTTCTCTCTTTTCTGCCGTGGTCGAGCTTTAAGTCCTAACTTCGTACCTTACAACTCAGGCAAGAACTCCTTCTTTGACTGGTCCATCTTGAACACCTTCAAGATCATGTCAAGGTATGTGCTCATTTGAAAGTATTATTAAGCATTTTGATCTATCCTTATAGATCTTGATGCTCAATGTTCAAGTAGCTTAATCCAGGCTTTCCATTGAAAAACACTTTCAAAATAACCCTATATGCTTTCCAGAAATTCTACGTTATTTCTGATCAACAATATGTCAACAACATATACTCATCAGAAATTCTATAGTGCTCCCACTCACTTCTTTGGAAATACAAGTTTCTCGTAAACTTTGTACAAACCCAAAATCTTTGATCATCATCAAAGCACACATTCCAACTCCGAGATGCTCACTCCAGTCCTTAGAAGGATTGCTGGAGCTTTGCATACTTATTAGCATCTTTTGGGATTGACAAAACCTTCCGGTTGTATCACATACAACCTTTCCTCAAGTATAACGTCGAGGAAACAATGTTTTGACATCCTATCTGCAAGATTTCATCAATCATGCAGTAACTGCTAATCCAATTCCAACAGACTCTTAGCATCGCTACGAGTGAGAAAACCTCACCGTAATCAACTCCTTGAACTTGTTGGAAAATATCTTAACGACAAGTCGAGCTTTCTTAATGGTAATTCTTACCATCATTGTCTGTCTTCCTTTTAAAATCCATCCGTACCCAATGGCCTTACGACCATCAAGTATTTCTTCCAAAGTCATGGATCCGTTCTCGGATTTTATGGCCTCGAGCCATTTATCGGAATCCGGGCCCACCATTTCTTCTCCATAGCTCGTAGGCTCATTGTTGTCTAGCAACATGACTTCCAAGACAGGATTACGTACCACTCTCAAGTAGTACGCATCCTTGTCATCCTACGAGGTTTGGGAGTGACTTGATCTGAAGTTTCATGATCACTATCATAAGCTTCCACTTCAATTGGTGTAGGTGCCACGGGAACAACTTCCTGTGCCCTGCTACACACTGGTTGAAGTGATGGTTCAATAACCTCATCAAGTCTCCACCATCCTCCCACTCAATTCTTTCGAGAGAAACCTTTCCTCGAGAAAGGACCTGATTCAAGAAACAATCCTTTATTGCTTTTGGATCTGAGACAGGAGGTATACCCAACTGTTTTGGGTGTCCTATGAAGATGCATTTATCCGCTTTGGGTTCTAGCTTATCAGCCTGAAACTTTTTCACATAAGCGTCGTAGCCCCAAACTTTTAAGAAACGACAACTTAGGTTTCTCTAAACCATAATTCATACGGTGTCATCTCAACGGAATTACATGGTGCCCTATTTAAAGTGAATGTGGTTGTATCTAATGCCTAACCCATGAACGATAGTGGTAATTCGATAAGAGACATCATGGTATGCATCATATCCAATGGGGTGCAGTTATGATGTTCGGACACACCATCACACTGTGGTGTTCCAGGCGGTATTAATTGCGAAACAATTTCCACAATGTCTTAATTGTGTGCCAAAACTCGTAACTCAGATACTCATCTCTATGATCTTATCATAGACATTTTATCCTCTTGTCACGATGATCTTCAACTTTACTCTGAAATTACTTGAACCATTCAATAATTCAGACTTGTGTTTCATCAAGTAAATATATTCAACATCTACTCGAATCATCTGTGAAGTAAGAACATAATGATATTCACTGCATGCCTCAACACTCATTGGACTACACACATCAAAATGTGTTACTTCCAACAAGTTGCTATCTTGTTCCATCTTACTGAAACCAAGGCTTTTCAGTCATCTTGCCCATGTGGTATGATTTGCATATCTCAAGTGATTCAAAATCAAGTGAGTTCAAACGATCCATTTGCATGGAGTTTCTTCATGCATATATACCAATAGACATGGTTCGCATGTCTCAAACTTTTCAAAAATGAGTGAGTCCAAAGATCCATCAACATGGAGCTTCTTCATGCATTTTATACCGATATGACTTACGTGGCAGTGCCACAAATAGGTGGTACTATCATTACTATCTTTTGGCATGAACATGTGTATCACTACGATCGAGATTTCAATGAACCATTCATTTTAGGTGCAAGACCATTGAAGGTATTATAGAGTAACCATTATTCTCTTTAAATGAATAACTGTATTGCGATAGACATAATCCAATCATGTCTATGCTCAACGCAAACACCAAATCTCGATGGTAGAGGGAGCGTGCGATGCTTGATCATATCAACATTGGAAACACTTCCAACACATATCGTCAGCTCACCTTTAGCTAGTCTCCGTTTATGCCGTAGCTTTTATTTCGAGTTACTAACACTTAGCAACCGAACCGGTATCTTATACCTTGGTGCTACTAGGAGTACTAGTAAAGTACACATTAACATAATTTATATCCAATATACTTCTATCGACCTTGCCAACCTTCTCATCTACCAAGTATCTAGGGTAATTCTGCTCTAGTGACTGTTCCCCTTATTACAGAAGCACTTAGTCTCGGGTTTGGGTTCAACCTTGGGTTTCTTCACTGGAGCAGCAGCTGATTTGCCGTTTCATGAAGTATCCCTTCTTGCCCTTGCCCTTCTTGAAACTAGTGGTTTCACCAACCATCAACAATTGATGCTCCTTCTTGATTTCTACTTTCGCGGTGTCAAACATCGTGAATACCTCAAGGATCATCTTATTTATCCCTGATATGTTATAGTTCATCACGAAGCTCTAGCAGCTCGGTGGCAATGACTTTGGAGAAACATCACTATCTCATTTGGAAGATCAACTCCCACTCAATTCAAGTGATTGTTGCACTCAGACAATCTGAGCACAAGCTCAACGATTGAGATTTTCTCCCTTAGTTTGCAGGCTAAGAGAATCGTCGGAGGTCTTATACCTCTTGACGTGAGCACGAGCCTGAAATCCCAATTTCAGCCCTCGAAACATCTCATATGTTCCGCGATGTTTCGAAAACGTCTTTGGTGCCTCTACTTAAACCATTTAACTGAACTATCACGTAGTTATCAAAACGTGTATGTTCGATGTTCGAAACATCCACAAACGACGTTTGGGGTTCAGCACACTAAGCAGTGCATTAAGGACATAAGCTTTCTACTGTTCGCATAATCGCTACTATCAACTTTCAACTATATTTTCTCTAGGAACATATCTAAAACAGTAGAACTAAAGCGCGAGCTACGACATAATTTGCAAAAGGTCTTTTGACTATGTTCAGGATAATTAAGTTCATCTTATGAACTCCCACTCAGATAGACATCCCTCTGGTCATCTAAGTGATTACATGATCCGAGTCAACTAGGCCGTGTCCGATCATCACGTGAGACGGACTGGTCATCATCGGTGAACATCTTCATGTTGATCGTATCTACAATACGACTCATGCTCGACCTTTCGGTCTCCGTGTTCCGAGGCCATGTCTGTACATGCTAGGCTCGTCAAGTTAACCCTAAGTGTTTTCGCTGTGTAAAACTGTCTTACACCCGTTGTATGTGAACGTAAGAATCCATCACACCCGATCATCACGTGGTGCTTAGAAGTGACGAACTGTAGCAACGGTGCATAGTTAGGGGAGAACACTTCTTGAAATTTTGTAAGGGATCATCTTATTTACTACCGTCGTCCTAAGTAAACAAGATGCATAAACATGATAAACATCACATGCAATCAAATAGAGTAGTGACATGATATGGCCAATATCATATAGCTCCTTTGATCTTCATCTTCGG
This sequence comes from Triticum dicoccoides, assembly GCF_002162155.2. NCBI lineage: Eukaryota > Viridiplantae > Streptophyta > Magnoliopsida > Poales > Poaceae > Triticum > Triticum dicoccoides. Next base: position 63,704,823 of record NC_041383.1, read on the forward strand.
GTCTCCATGATCATCTTGTCACCGGAATGACACCATGATCTCCATCATCGTGTCTTCATGAAGTTGTCACGCCAATGACTACTTCTACTTCTATGACTAACGCGTTTAGCAATAAAGTAAAGTAGTTTACATGGCGTTCTTCAATGACACGCAGGTCATACAATAAATAAAGACAACTCCTATGGCTCCTGCCGGTTGTCATACTCATCGACATGCAAGTCGTGAATCCTATTACAAGAACATGATCAATCTCATACATCACATATATCATTCATCACATCCTTTTGGCCATATCACATCACATAGCAACCCTGCAAAAACAAGTTAGACGTCCTCTAATTGTTGTTTGCATGTTTTACGTGGCTGCTATGGGTTTCTAGCAAGAACGTTTCTTACCTACGCAAAACCACAACGTGATATGCCAATTGCTATTTACCCTTCATAAGGACCCTTTTCATCGAATCCGTTCCGACTAAAGTGGGAGAGACTGGCACCCGCTAGCCACCTTATGCACCAAGTGCATGTCAATCGGTGGAACCTGTCTCACGTAAGAGTACGTGTAAGGTCGGTCCGGGCCGCTTCATCCCACAATACCGTCGAAACAAGATTGGACTAGTAACGGTAAGCATATTGAACAACATCAACACCCACAACTACTTTGTGTTCTACTCGTGCAAAGAATCTACGCAATAGACCTAGCTCATGATGCCACTGTTGGGGAACGTAGCAGAAATTCAAAATTTTCCTACGTATCACCAAGATCTATCTATGGAGAGACCAGCAACGAGGGGAAGGAGAGTGCATCTACATACCCTTGTAGATCGCTAAGCGGAAGCGTTCAAGTGAACGGGGTTGATGGAGTCGTACTCGTCGTGATTCAAATCACCGATGATCAAGTGCCGAACGCACAGCACCTCCGCGTTCAACACACGTACAGCCCGGTGACGTCTCCCACGCCTTGATCCAGCAAGGAGAGAGGGAGAGGTTGAGGAAGACTCCATCCAACAGCAGCACAACGGCGTGGTGGTGATGGAGGAGCGTGGCAATCTAGCAGGGCTTCGCCAAGCACCACGGGAGAGGAGGACGACTTGGGAGAGGGGGAGGGCTGCGCCAGAACTTCGTCTGAAGGTCCCATGCGTCTCCCCACTATATATAGGGGTGGAGGGGCTGGTTTCTTGCCCTCCAAGTCCATTGGGGCGTTGGCCAAGGTGGGAGGAAAGAAATCCCATCATTTCCTTCCCCACCGATTGTTATCCCCCCTTTTTAGGGATCTTGATCCTATCCCTTCGGGATATGATCTTATTCCTTCTAAGGGGGGATCTTTGTGCGCCTTGACCAGGGGTGTGGGGCCTTGCCCCCACTACCCACGTCCATGTGGGTCCCCCCATGCAGGTGGGCCCCACTCCGGAACCTTCTAGAACCTTCCCGGTACAATACCGAAAAATCCCGAACATTTTCCGGTGGCCAAAATAGGACTTCCCATATATAAATCTTTACCTCCGGACCATTCCGGAACTCCTCGTGACGTCCGGGATCTCATCCGGGACTCCGAACAACATTCGGTAACCACATACAAGCTTCCTTTATAACCCTAGCGTCATCGAACCTTAAGTGTGTAGACCCTACGGGTTCGGGAGACATGCAGACATGACCGAGACGTTCTCCGGTCAATAACCAACAGCGGGATCTGGATACCCATGTTGGTTCCCACATGTTCCACGATGATCTCATCGGATGAACCACGATGTCAAGGACTCAATCGATCCCGTATACAATTCCCTTTGTCTAGCGGTATTTTACTTGCCCGAGATTCGATCGTCGGTATACCGATACCTTGTTCAATCTCGTTACCGGCAAGTCACTTTACTCGTTCCGTAACACATCATCCCGTGATCAACTCCTTGGTCACATTGCGCATATGATGATGTCCTACCGAGTGGGCCCAGAGATACCTCTCCGTTTACACGGAGTGACAAATCCCAGTCTCGATCCGCATAAAACAATAGATACTTTCGGAGATACCTGTAATGCACCTTTATAGTCACCCAGTTACGTTGTGACGTTTGATACACCCAAAGCACTCCTACGGTATCCAGGAGTTACACGCTCTCATGGTCGAAGGAAGAGATACTTGACATTGGCAAAGCTCTAGCAAATGAACTACACGATCTTTTGTGCTAGTCTTAGGATTGGGTCTTGTCCATCACATCATTCTCCTAATGATGTGATCCCGTTATCAACGACATCCAATGTCCATAGCCAGGAAACCATGACTATCTGTTGATCACAACGAGCTAGTCAACTAGAGGCTCACTAGGGACATATTGTGGTCTATGTATTCACACGTGTATTACGATTTCCGGATAATACAGTTATAGCATGAATAAAAGACAATTATCATGAACAAGGAAATATAATAATAATACTTTTATTATTGCCTCTAGGGCATATTTCCAACAGAGACGACCAAGAACCAGCACCTACTGGGCACTGGACAGCCACCTCATCGTATGACATATACATGGTGGATATCCCAAAAGATGGGAATGGCGAAGGAACAGAGGAGGATGACCCCTCCAAAAAGCAGCCCAAGCGCCGGCGTCAGCGGCGCCGCTCTAAATCCCGCCACAGCAAGAATGAAGACTCCGGCACCGGAGACAATAATACACCGGACAGTGTCGAAGACAACCCGCTCATGCAAGATGCAGCGCAGGAGGACGGAGACGCCAGCCCTTATGAAGGAGCGGCAGGAGAAGAGGCAGAGGATTATACGCCTCCCTCCGGAGACGAAGCGAGCCTCGACGATGACGAATTCGTCGTGCCTGAGGATCCCGTCGAACAAGAGCGTTTTAAACGCAGGCTTATGGCCACGGCGAACAGCCTCAAGAAAAAGCAGCAACAGCTTAGAGCTGATCAGGATCTGCTAGCCAATAGATGGACTGAAGTCCTCGCGGCCGAAGAGCATGAGCTCGAACGCCCCTCCAAAAGCTACCCTAAACGCAAGCTGCTCCCCCGATTAGAGGAGGAGGCTTACGAACCCGCATCACCAGGAGACAATACGGCTGGCCGACCACCCCGTGGTCGCGACAGAGTGGCCTCTAGGCCCTTCACCAGACACGTACCCCGGCATCGCTCGAAAAGCACACGGCCACAGGGGAACAGTCCGGACTTGCGAGATATATTGGAGGATAAGGCAAGACAATCAAGATCGATCTATGGATCGCGTGGGCGTCCCACGATACGTGACGACAATCGTCGCGCCGGACACAGTAAGACCGGCCGGGCCGAACAAAATAGACCAAGCTCCCTTGAGCTCCGTCGTGATATCACCCAGGACATAGGCGCCGCACACCCACTATGCTTCACAGATGAAGTAATGGATCATCAAATCCCCGAAGGGTTTAAACCCGTCAATATTGAATCCTACGATGGCACAACAGACCCCGCGGTTTGGATTGAAGACTATCTCCTTCACATCCACATGGCCCACGGTGACGATCTTCACGCCATCAAATACCTCCCCCTCAAGCTTAAAGGACCAGCCCGAACATTGGCTCAACAGCTTGCCAGCAGAGTCAATTGGGAGTTGGGAGGACCTGGAAGCCGCATTCCTCGATAACTTCCAGGGCACTTATGTGCGACCACCAGACGCTGATGACCTAAGCCACATAATTCAGCAGCCAGACGAATCGGCTAGGCAATTCTGGACACGGTTCTTAACCAAGAAAAACCAAATCGTCGACTGTCCGGATGCGGAGGCCCTCGCGGCCTTCAAGCATAACATCCGCGACGAGTGGCTTGCCCGGCACCTGGGACAGGAAAAGCCGAAATCCATGGCAGCCCTAACATCACTCATGACCCGCTTCTGCGCGGGTGAGGACAACTGGCTAGCACGCAGCAATAACCTCAGCAAAAATTCTGGCAGTCCGGACTTCAAGGACCGAAATGGCAGGCCGCATCGCAACAAAAACAAACGCCGCATTAACGGCGATCATATTGAGGATACGGCAGTCAATGCCAGATTCAGAGGCTCTAAACCCGGTCAGCGGAAGAAGCCATTCAGAAGAACTACTCCGGGTCCGTCCAATTTGGACCGAATACTCGACCGCTTGTGCCAGATACACGGCACCCCCGAAAAGCCAGCTAACCACACCAATAGGGACTGTTGGGTATTCAAGCAGGGAGGCAAGTTAATTGCCGAAAACAATGACAAGGGGCTACATAGCGATGACAAGGACGAGACCCAACCACCGAACAATAGAGGACAGAAGGGTTTCCCCCCACAGGTGCGGACGATGAACATGATATACGCAACACACATACCCAAAAGGGAGCGGAAGCGTGCACTTAGGGATGTCTACGTGATGGAGCCAGTTGCCCCGAAGTTTAATCCATGGTCCTCCTGCCCGATCACTTTTCACCGAAGGGACCACCCCACTAGCATCCGCCACGGCGGATTCGCCGCACTGGTCTTAGACCCAATCATCGATGGATTTCACCTAACTAGAGTACTGATGGACGGCGGCAGCAGCCTGAACCTGCTTTACCAGGATACAGTGCGCAAAATGGGCATAGACCCCTCAAGGATTAAACCTACCAAAACGACCTTTAAAGGCGTCATACCAGGTGTAGAAGCCAATTGTACAGGCTCAATTACACTGGAAGTGGTCTTCGGATCCCCGGATAACTTCCGAAGCGAGGAGTTAATCTTCGACATAGTCCCGTTCCGCAGCGGCTATCATGCCTTGCTCGGACGTACTGTGTTTTCAAATTTCAACGCGGTGCCGCACTACGCATACCTCAAGCTCAAGATGCCAGGCCCTCGAGGAGTCATCACGGTCAACGGAAACACTGAACGTTCTCTCCGCACGGAGGAACATACAGCGGCTCTCGCGGCAGAAGTGCAATGCAGCCTCTTAAGGAAATTCTCGAGTCCGGCCTTTAAGCGGCCGGACATAGCTAAGCGCGCCCGGAGTAACTTACAACAAGACCACCTGGCACGTTCCGAGCACGCGTAGCAGTGCGGCTCCAACCCCAGCTCCTGCGAAATGTTAAAGCAGGTCCTTCGCGTACACCATTACGCTCTGAAGATACCATGGGCATGGGGAGAGGGGCACAACCACGATAAACCCAGACTGCGGCTCAACCACACCAGGGGCTCTCAAGTCTGTCGTTCTTTTTTCTTTTCTTTTTACCTTTTATTTTTTACCCACAGGACTCCGTTTGTCAGAGGCCCTGTTCGACAGCAGATCTGCCGAACTCACGATGCAACATCCAGGGAAGGATAAAGGCTACAACGAATATACAGGTGGTCTCCGTTACGAGCATTTTTATACACCAATCTGCAGCCTACCCCTGGAGGGGGACATGTTTAACAGTCCCATACCTTGCTTATCGCACTATTTGTATTGTTCTGCATCCGTAGCAGCACTTATTGAATAAAACAATGCAACACCTTTTTGCTTATAATTGCATTTCCTTTTCATACATATGTTCATTCACGGCATATTGCATTCGTACACTTTGGTACGGCTAATACACATCAGGGGCTTATGTTCCCCGAATCATGGTGTGATGAGTCTGAACACTTTCACAAGTGCGGCACCCCGAACTTATAGCACTATATGCATCGGCTCCGAATCATGTCTTGGGTCAATAGTTGGGTTTGCCCGGCTCCCATGTTTTGGTACCTTACGTTCCGTTATATCGGCTAAGGTAGCACTGGGAGAACCACTGCGATTGCGCCCCAGTTGAGCTGGGTTAACGCCTCAGTGGAGAAAGCTAAAACTGACCGTCATGATGAGGCGAGAGCCGGTCGCTGTTCGGAGAGGTTTTTTGCGAGTCCTTAAAGACTTATGCCGCTTAGAGCGAGGAGCCGGATACTGTCCGGCCAAGGCGTGGATAGCGCCCCAAATTCGGCCTTCCGAAGACTAGGGGCTTCGCCGAAATTTAAAATTATAGAATTCTATGGCTAAGTGAGAGTGTTCAAGCATTATAAGTCCGGTTGCCTTGTTCGCTGTGTCGAGCGCCTCCCTAGATGGACCCAAAAATGGGAACAAGAGCGCTCGAGTTTATCCCGAACACCCCAGCACTCGTGGCATGGGGGCTGAAGCCGACGACTTGCCATCTCTCAGATTTGATAAACAACCGCCCAGAAGGTAATATTTTAAATTAAACAAGCGTTTCTTAGCGCATATGAACCAATTTTTCAGCGCACAGGATAACAAAATGCGAGTCTACTCAAATATTACATCTTTGGAGCACTCACCCGCAATAGTAAGGGCGCCCTTCAGCACACTCTTATAATACATCTCGGGCGTGCGATGCTCCTTGCCCTCTGGTGGGGGGTCCGTCACAAGCTTCTGGGCATCCATCTTGCCCCAGTGCACCTTTGCACGGGCAAGGGCCCGACGGGCACCCTCAATACAGGCGGAGTGCTTGATAACTTCAACCCACGGGCACGCATCCACCAGCCGCCGCACCAGGCCAAAGTAGCTCCCAGGCATAGCCTCCTTAGGCCACAGCCGAACTATGAGGCCCTTCATGGCCTGTTCGGCCGCCTTGTGGAGCTCGACCAGCTGCTTCAGCTGGTCGCTAAGGGGCACCAGATGTCCGGCCTCAGCATACTGAGACCAGAAGAACTTCTCCGTCGAGCTCCCCTCCTCGGCCCGGTAGAATGTGGCAGCATCAGACAAGCTGCGAGGAAGATCTGCGAACGCTCCTGGAGAGCTCCGAATTCGGGTAAGCGACAGGTAATTAACACTCACATGCTTACTTTGCATGAAAAATGCCTTACCCACTGCTATTTTCTTTACCGCCTCGATCTCCTGGAGGGCCTTGTAGGCTTCGGCCTTAGCGGCTTTGGCACTCTCAAGAGCCTATGCAAGCTCAGACTCTCAAGTCTTCGAGTCACGCTCCAGGCTCTCATGTTTCTTCACGAGATCCTGGAGCTCTTGATGAACCTCCGCCACCCGCGCCTCCTGTTTCTCTCGCTTGGTGCGTTCCGCAGCCGCATTGCGTTCAGCCGCGGCCACCGCCTCTTTCAGGGTCGCCACCTCGTTAGTGGCCCCTGCAATACCCAAGTTATCCTTGTCATTTTTCTTGCAACCAAATCGTTTTCTGTAAGGTACAATTTTTCATAAGGTATTACTCACCTTCTTTTTCCTCGAGCTGCTTCTTGGCACGGCCGAGCTCGTTCTCGGACCGCTCGAGGTTTTCCTTCAACGTATTGACCTCCGCAGTCAGTGCGGCGGGGGTCAGCAGCACAACCTGCAATCCCATATTGACATATTTTCATGACTCCTGCGTTTATCTTTCTAAAGATCCTCAGTCCGGCTTTTCTTTCCAAACACTGAACCGAGCATCAGGGGCTACTATCTATGCGGTACCATTTTACATATATTGAAATTCTTACCTGAAAGCCTATTAGAAGGCTGCTGCAGGCTTCGGTCAGCCCGCTCTTGGCGAGCTGAACCTTCTGAATCACCGCACTCATAACAGTGCGGTGTTCCTCTTCGATGGAGGCGCCATTGAGCGCCTCCAGCAAATTATCCGGCACCTCCGGTTGGACGGAGGCAGCCGGCGTTGCCGTCTTGCCCTTCTTACGAAGGGGTCGCCCGCCGGACTCCGGAGCCACTGTGGGTTCCGGGGCTGAGTCCGGTGCAAAGTCCGGGAGGTTGTCCTGCGACACCTCCGGGGCCCTCTCCTCCTGGTGGGTCCCTTCCTGGGATCCCACCTCGGCATCGTCCGCATCACGGGGGGTGGAGGTAGTCGGAAGAGAATCCATATCCGACGCCCCTAAGGACCTGCTTGACGAAGTAGGGAGATCATCCTTAGGCGGACTGCAGGATTGCATGCGGCATTAGAAAGACATAATGTGGCGGAAAATGAAAACCTTGAAGTTATTCGGGAGTCCGGATACTTACGATCTGGCCAGAGGCTTGGCCCTTGGAGGCCAGTCCTCGTCGTCGTCACTGGCGTTGGCGGAACAGTCCGGGGAAGAGTTTTTCCCTTCTTGGACCCTTCGGCCTCCCTTGTTGGGGAGGCCTTCCTTTTCTTCCCTCCCCCTGCTGGGGGAGAGGCTCTCCTTTTCTCCTCCTCGCCCTGGTGGGAGGAGTCGGCCTCGGATTCATCATCCGATAGCACCTGAAAACGGGAACTCTTCCGAGTCCCTGTGGCCTTCTTCTTGGCCTTCTTCTCCGGCACCACGTGGGGTGCCGGAGCCAGCAGCCCCGTTAGGCGGGCGTCAGCTGGGTCCTCTGGCAATGGGGCCGGACAGATGGCCTGTGCGGCCTTCTTCAGCCAGTCCTGTCAAAGGAAAGAGAGTTTAGATCCTGCATAGAGTCAAACTATGGAAAACAAGCGTCCCTTAAAGGACAGGATAACTTACTTCATCAGTTGGACGCTCCAAGCTGAATCCGCGATCTTCGGTAGTGTATGCGGGAGCCTCAGCGCCCTTGAACACCACCTTCCAGACCTCTTCGTACATAGTGTCAAAGAGCCCATTCAAAGTCTGGTGCTGCGGCGGATCAAACTCCCACATATTGAAGCCCCATCGTTGGCACGGGAGAATCTGGCGGATGAGCATGACCTGGACTACGTTGACAAGCTTGAGCTTCTTATCCACCAGCTTTTGGACGCAGGCTTGGAGTCCGGTCAGCTCCTTCGAATTGCCCCAAATCCGGCCGCTCTCTTTCCAGGAGGTGAGCCGTGTGGGGATGCCGGATCTGAATTCGGGGGCCGCTGCCCATTCGGGGTCACGCGGCTCGGTGATGTAGAACCACCCCGATTGCCATCCCTTGATGGTTTCCACAAAAGTGCCCTCCAGCCACGTAACGTGGGACATCCTGCCCACCATGGCGCCTCCGCACTCCACTTGGCTACCCTTCACAACCTTCGGCTTGACACTGAAGGTCTTGAGCCACAAGCCGAAGTGGGGCTGGATGCAGAGGAAGGCCTCACACACGATGATAAACGCCGAGATGTTGAGGATGAAATTCGGGGCCAGATCGTGGAAATCCAGGCCGTAGTAGAACATGAGCCCCCGGACAAAGGGATGGAGCGGGAAGCCCAGTCCGCGGAGGAAATGAGGAAGGAATACTACCCTCTCATGGGGCTTGGGGGTGGCGATGAGCTCTCCCTCGATGGGGAGCCGGTGCGCGATGTCGCTGGACAAGTATCCGGCGTTGCGCAGCTTCTGGATCTGCCCCTCCGTGACGGAGGAGGCCATCCACTTTCCTCCTGCTCCGGACATAGTTGGAGAAGGTTGAGGTGAGATGTGCGGGCTTGGGCGCTGGAGCTCGGGTTCGCAGAGATGGATAAGCCAAGGAGGAAGAAGGCGCAGGTAAAAGGGTTGGATCTTTATCCCCTTATATGGGCGGACAGAAACACGCGTCCCCACCGGCCTGGTAAAACTCGCTTATCTCCCAAGTGTCACAATCAATGGTGCGGTTGGGTTACCCACGTCCGTATTGATGGGAATCCCGGAATAAGGGGAACACGATCTCTGCTTCGACAAGACATGCCAAGGAAACCGTCTCGCTAAACGCGCTAAGGTGGAACAATAAAAACAATTTGAGTAAAGGCTTAGAAGTGGTGTGACGTCACGCCATAGAATACGTCAACAGATGGATCTTGTGTAATATTATTCTATTTACGGTGGTATGTGGAATTTATTTTTGCAGAGCCGGACACTATCCTGGTGTTCACAATCTTCTATAAATTATTCGGAGGAGGAACCCGCATTGCAATGCCGAAGACAATATGCGCGCCGGACTCGTCGTCATTGAAGCCTGGTTCAGGGGCTACTGAGGGAGTTCCGGACTAGGGGGTGTCCGGATAGCCGAACTATCATCATCGGCCGTACTCCAAGACTATGAAGATACAAGATTGAAGACTTCGTCCCGTGTCCGGATGGGACTTTCCTTGGCGTGGAAGGCAAGCTTGGTGATACAGATATGTAGATCTCCTACCTTTGTAACCGACTCTGTGTAACCCTAGCCCTCTCCGGTGTCTATATAAACCGGATGGCCTTAGTCCATAGGACGAACAACAATCATACCATAGGCTAGCTTCTAGGGTTTAGCCTCCTTGATCTCGTGGTAGATATACTCTTGTAACCCACATCATCAATATTAATCAAGCAGGACGTAGGGTTTTACCTCCATCAAGAGGGCCTAAACCTGGGTAAAACATCATGTCCCTCGTCTCCTGTTACCATCCGCCTAGACGCACAGTTCGGGACCCCCTACCCGAGATCCGCCGGTTTTGACACCGACAGTGAACTACTCCCTCCTCGTCATGGAGAGCACCGAGGTGATGAAGATGGCCACCGGTGAGGGATTCCCCCTCCGGCAGGGTGCCGGAACGGGCTCCCGAGAGGTTTTTGGTGGCTACAGAGGCTTGCGACGGCGGAACTCCCGATCTATTGTGTTCTTCGATGGTTTTAGTGTATATGGGAATATATAGGCGAAAGAAGTCGGTCGGGGGAGCCACGAGGGGCCCACGAGGGTGGAGGGCGCACCCCCTGCCTTGTGGCTTCCTCGAAGCTTCCCTGACTTGCACTCCAAGTTCCCTGGATTGCTTCCGTTCCAAAAATAACTTTCCCGAAGGTTTCATTCCGTTTGGACTTCATTTGATATTCCTTTTCTTCGAAACACTGAAATAGGCAAGAAAATAACAATATGGGCTGGGCCTCCGGTTAGTAGGTTAGTCCCAAAAACATATAAAAGTGTATAATAAAGCCCGTAAACATCCAAAACACATAATAATATAGCATGAATGCTTCATAAATTATAGATACGTTGGAGACGTATAAGCATCCCCAAGCTTAATTCCTGCTCGCCCTCGAGTAGGTAAATGATAAAAGAAAGAATTTATGAAGTGTGAATGCTAGCGGGTGCACAAGTTTGATCAATGATAATTTCAATCACCTTTTATAGCATGATTATATGTCATAACAGTAGTTCATGTCATAAAACTTCTGACGATCAAGTAACAAGCGATTCACGTGTTAAAGCATAGACTATAAACTTTCTTGAAACTAGCAAACTTCATTCTCAGTCATCAAACAATTACAATTCATCTTATTTTCAGGAAGGGTCTATGTCAGAACTTTGATTTAGCAAACTCCACATACTCAACTATCATATAGTCTTCCATGATTGCTACTACTCAAAGCATATTCTTAGAACAAATAGCATCCATCGAACACAGAGAAAGATAGGGGCTTAGTTTTCGCCTCCCAACTACTTATCATATAGATAATTTTCAACAATAATAATTCATGATCAAATATATTTGCATGTCCATATATGCTTAGATCTTTCCCCAACACACGATTCTTGCCAACTAAAGAGTAGGTAGGAATGAGAAGGAATACTACTGACTCTTGCATAAAAGTAAATGATAGGCCCTTCGCAGAGGGAAGCAGGGATTTGGAGAGGTGCCAGAGCTCGTTTTTGAAATAGAGATGAAAATAATTTTGAGAGGTATGCTTTCATTGTCAACATAACAACCAAGAGTTCCCAATATCTTCCATACTACATACATTATAGGCGGTTCCCAAACAGAATGGTAAAGTTTTTACTCCCCCTCCACCAACAATCATCAATCCATGGCTTGCCCGTAACAACGGGTGCCTCCAACTAACATCAATCCTGGGGAGTTTTGTTTGCAATTATTTTTGATTTGATTTTGATCTTTTGATCATGGGACTAGGCATCCCAGTTACCAGCCAGTTTTCTCATGAATGATGAGCGGAGTCCACTCATCTTGAGAATAACCCACCTAGCATGGAAGATACTGACAGCCCCTAGTTGCTACATGAGCGATTCGGGCATGCAAAACAGATTATTATTTGAAGGTTTAGAGTTTGGCACATGCAAATTTACTTGGAACGGCAGGTAAATACCGCATATAGGTAGGTATGGTGGACACTCATGGAAGAAACTTGGTTCAAGGGATTTGGATGCACAAGCAGTATTCTTGCTTAGTATATATATTTTGGGTAGCAAAGGATTCTAAAAAGCAAGCACCACATGTTAGAGGATCTATAACAATATAACTTCTATACAAATATACCTAAGCATAACTCATTACGTTGTCTTCCTTGTCCAACTTCAACTAATTTGCTCAGGTTTTAAAATAATTAATGGGGCTCACAATCATAGAAGATGTCTAAGATAGTATATTTATATGTGAAATTTCTCTTCCTTCAATATTCTTTCATGAATTGTTCCAGTGACCAATACAATGCTTGCTAACCTTCAATAAATTTACTACCTCTACTTCTTAGATGTGAAGTCATTACTCCCAACGGGGTAAGCATATGAAACATATATAATTTCAGGTTTATGACATTCAACTTATTCAACCATTTACTCATAGGATATAAGTGAAGCACACGAGTAAATGACAAACCACTCCAAAAAGATATAAGTGAAGATCAATGAGTAGTTAAATAATTATGTAACTATGTGAAGACTCTCTCTCATTTAAGAATTTCAGATCTTGGTATTTTATTCAAACAACAAGCAAAGCAAAATAAAATGACATTGCAAGGATGGCGCAACTCTTCTGAAGAAGCAAAAACTTAGGTTCAACCTATATGTGACACTCCAAAAATTTTGTGGTTTTTGTTTTCAGAAAGAGCCCTGCTTGGTTTGAAGAAGGTCATTTAAACCCTTCTTAAAAACCCTCTTCTAAGTTTGCCCTCTCAAAAATCTTTCTTGGATTTAGTTTCTTCTAAAAAGAAACCTTTTGGTTTTTGGGCTTTAATTTTTGGTTTTGATCCCTCTTGATTTTACCATGCCTCCCATGGTAAAATTTTCCCAAAACCCCTCCTTCCACTTTGGTGCAACCCAAACATTCTGTCCAAACTAATAAAATCCATTTTTGGATTTTGTTCCAATTATTTATCTTCCCAAAATAATTCTGTCTTTTGTTTTGAGCCTAGGTGATTTGTAAAGGAAGTACCTTATTGCATTTGATTTTTGACCTCAACTCAACTCCTCTGGATAGTCCTTTATACCCACAACCTAGAACCATCTTGATCCACTCTTCCTCTTTTCAAATATTCCAAAATTCACCCCCTGCAAGTTTGGACCAGATTTGCCAAATTTGGTGAAATTCATATCTACACTTCTCCAGAATTCAGGCAACCCCTAGCTCCAATGAGAGACCACTCCACCAAAAACCAGCTCAAGGAAAAATCGCTACATGTCAGAATTATTCTGTCGAGCACTTGGCATGCACTATTAGTGTTCATATTCAGTAAATTCAGAGTTTCAGTGTCGTTTCTCCGTCAGTAACTTCAGTCACATGCCCACTGTGCTTTTGGCTCGTTGCTCGCAGCCCCTCCCTCTTGTCCGGATCTCCACACGCACGCTTGGCGCCTTCCTGGCGTCGGTGGCGCCCTGGCCCGCCTGCACCGGCGTGCTTTGCGGCGGCAGAACCACCGTAACAGCCAACATGGGGCAACACTGCGGCATAACGCCGTTCGGCACCGCCCAATCCTCCTGGTAGCTCCGCGTGGCCACCTCCTCGCCAGCGCACGCATGCAGCACCATCGCCGTGGCCTGGCACGCGCAGAACGCGTTCTCTGCCGCCGACGTGCCGTGCGGCCGTTCCGTTGAGGACAGGCCGTAACCACCCCTCCCGTGCTGAGCTGGACGCTGAAATGGCACCAATGCTCCACCTAGATGATGCTCAAGCTCCTAAGTCGACTGTCCAGCCACAGCGCCGCCGTAATCACTCGCCGGACTTATCCGTTCGCGGCAACCGCCTCGGGCCGGCTATAAATAGCGCCCCCCAAGCTTGCTCTCGCCCCCGCACAACTCCACCACCTCACCAGACCCCGCCTAGCCACTGGAAGAGCCTCGAGGGGCCCTTCTCCCTCAACTCCGGCCACCTCGTTCCGCCTCGGCCTCCACCTTGATTCACTCCGGTGAGGCCGTCTCCGGCGCCCTAACCTCGTCTGCAACACTCTCGAGCGACTAGGAGACTAACCCCCACTCTGATTTAACCCTCGCAGCTATCTCCGGCAAGATCCACGACTGCCCGAGCCGCCATCCGCCGGAGCAAGGGCCGCCGTCGACACAGTGCTCGCCGGCGACCACCACCACCACCCACAGACGCGGAAAGGTGCACTGATCACGAAGGTAACCCCCGATCACCTTGCCTCGCCGTGGATCGCCGCCGGCGACCACCGCACCTCCCGGGCGCCGTCGCGCCCTGTTTTCCCCATTTGAAATTTCAAACCTGACGGGTGGAGCCCGCCTGTCAGTCTCTCAGCCGTTTCTTTTAAACAAAACATTTTCTGGACTTTTCCGCAGAACCGCCTGGAAACTTTCTGTTTCATTACAGATGGGTCCTTGGACCAAAACTCTTATAACTTTTAAACAGAAAATGGTTTTTGATTGATTCTTTTTCTGTCATCTTTATTTTTCTGTCTAGTTTTTTGTCAAATTTATTTGAAAAATATTTGGAATAATTTTCTGTACACTCACGGTATTTATGTTACGTACGTATTTTTCTAATACCGTAGATACCGGAGGAGGTGACGGAGCTGCAAACTTCACACAGTTAAACTCCGACTACTCCGAACCAGGCAAGCATGTTTGAACTCTTGATATGATGAGTGGTTGTTGCATGTTTGCATTTTAGTATAGTCATGGCATGTTTATGAACATTTCTTTAAATGATATATTTCATGCACATAAGTGGAAAGTAAGTTTTGGAAAGCATTATGTTGTGGGATACATATTTGCATGGCCATGTGATGGCATGAGGATGGGTAAGATGGCAGTGTTGTGACATGCCAGTCTTATGCTAGATTATTGGACTTCCGTGTCATCGTGAAACAAATCACATTTCCATTCCTTCCTTCCTGTATTGTCACATGTTTTCCGAAAGGAATATGGCTTAGTAAGCTGCAAATCGTTTTCCTGGTACACACCAAATAGAGAGGCCAGGATGAGGGTTCCATGGCCCTGGATTAAAGCCCGTCATCCGGTCAGGGGGCATGGGTGTTTCCGGTTGGGACCGAGAGGGGGGCACCCCTTAGAGCGCGTGTATAGAAATTTGATCCCATGCTATTCGAGGTTGTGACCTCCCCGTCTCAAAGTTTTTCTTGGACGTTGTCCAGGGTGATTCCTGGCATCATGAGGTGAAATGGGTGTGTACTAGTTAAATGTGTTTCTACTGAAATACCATAAACGGAACTAGTCCATTCGTGACTACGGAAATCCGTTGGTTGTGGTCAGTCAATACCAACTCTGCAGAGTCACAAATCTTTCAATCATCTTGTACATGTTCAAGTACTATATTCATCTTATCTTGTCAGGTATCAGCCTCAGAGACAAAACTCCGGTGGAATACATGTGTGATAAATCCGGTTATAAGATTATTCTTATGGATGGACTAATCTTATTATTCACATTTGTTAGAAGCCCTGTCTGTGATGTCGCTCGGACGTCCGACGGTGGCATACTTGCATTTACATTTATTGTAAGCCATGTCTGTGATGTCGCCCAGACGTCCGACGGTGGCATAATTGTATTTACTTTTATTGTAAGCCCTATCTGCGATGTCGCTCAGACGTCCGACTGTGGCATTTCTTTTAAAGCCCTTTATGTAATGTTGCTCAGACGTCCGACTGTGGCATTTCTTTTAAAGCCCTGTCTGTCATGTCGCTCAGACGTCCGACTGTGGCATCTCTTTTAAAGCCCTGTCTGTGATGTCGCTCAGACGTCCGACTGTGGCATTTCTTTTAAAGCCCTGTCTGTGATGTCGCTCAGACGTCCGACTGTGGCATTTCTTTTAAAGCCCTATCTGTGATGTCGCTCAGACGTCGGACTATGGCATTTCTTTTAAAAGCCCTTTATGTGGTGTCGCTAAGACGCCTGACTGCGGCATGAATTTTATTTATTTACCTTTCGAGGCGTCGCTCCAGACACCCGATCGGTTTTTAGTTATTTATTTGTTTAGTTATCAAATCATGCAATAATATTATTGTTGAGATGAGCATCATTATTATTATTCATGACGCATCCATGCATTCATTGATTATATCTTTTGTCCGAACTGTCTTGCGAGTACTTTCAAAGTACTCACCTGGCTTGTTGATTTGGCTAGATGTTGATGAAGGCGATCTCATGGATGAAGAGTTTGATAGCGAGTCCGACACTAAGAGGAGTCCCAGTCAGTCCCGTGCGATCCTGTTTTGGTCACTGTATTATCCGCTTCCGCAACCCCAGAAATAAATTCATCGATCCTCACCTCGACGCTCGATGATGCTGCCAGTTAGGAGTCAAGTTATCCACCACCACTTTTTACCTCGAGCTAGTAGCATGCCACCACACCCCTGAGTCATAACCGCCCTTATGTAAGATATTGGCGAGTTTGTAATAATTTGTTGAGCAGCCTCAGCTCAACCCTATAATATATTTAATGCTACTGGTCCTCTGTTCATCAAGTATTTGTCTACCAGTAAGGATGAATTTTCCTATACTGGACTCTAAAGATCGATTTTGTCAATAATTATTTTACTGAAAAATCGGTCGTGACAGACTTGGTAACCAGAGCCAGGCTGATTGTAGGAAGCCACTAGGTGCGATCGCTAATTGGTTATTAGCAGGATAGAGTTTATTCATGTTTTTACAAATGTAGTCATTTTTCTGACAGTCAGCATAAAAATTTATGATCTGATCATTCAAAATTTTTGCCTACTTTTGTAGATGGCCGGCAACGACTGCGAGTCTCAAATGTTCGCCAACGTGCCTGAGGGGTTCGTCAAACTCCTCTCCTTCATCGTTCAGGTCGCGATGGGGCCATCCGTGCACCCAGTCTTCACGCTTTATCCACACAAGATCAACGACAGTCTGACCATGCACCAGGCCACGGTGCAATTCAGGGGAGGGCGTGTTGAGATGCGCCGCTTCCGTTTCTTGGGGAGAGCCATGCCTACAGAGAGGCATGCTATGCAGATGGCTGCCCGCAAGGCGATAGCTCGTCTTCGGGATGTCCTTCCTGCAATGAAGACCCGTCACTACCGCTACCTTCCATGCCATGTGCCTTACACCTATCACTACTCATTATCTTACCCCAGAGGAGAGCGAGACGAGGCTTTCGAGATGCTTGTCGAGTACCTACGAGCCCTGGAGGCAGCCTTCAACAACATGGTGGACGACCTCGTAGCTGCCCGCATGGACTCAGTTCATGGCTGTGCTGCTAACAGGAGGGAACTCCTACACACCGCTCCACCGGTGACTTTTATCTCGTCCACAGCTTCTCATTCACCTACCATTCTCGCCACTGCACGTCGTCTGCCTACCACTGAGGAATTTAACCAAGCTATTGCACCCACTCCCGTTCACGCTGCACCACTTTTTGCATCCACTCCCATACGTGCTACTCCACCTATTCCGCCCACTCTTATTCAGGGTACTCCGCCTACGGCACCTGCTCCATCAGCTCAGCGCAGCGTTCCTCGTCTAGAACCTATTGGCGAGGAGGAAGTTGATTCCCCAACGTCTCTGCGTCTCACCCTCGGCAGGCCAAGGGAGATCCTCACCATCTCCGACTGAGTACGCGTAGACGCCATGCGATGTACCGACTTGTGTAATATGTTTATATGTGCATAGGTTGTGAGAAGTAGCCTGTTTGCGCATCATGTAGGATCTGGAGAAGTGCACTAGTTAAATAACATGTCAGGATTATGTACGCATATCCTGAGTGATGTAATGTATAATTATGCTTGCGTGTAAGATATGTAATAGTCCTTCTCCGCGCGAAATCGTGTATTTTCAAAAGTATGCTGGAGTTTTAAAATTTGCTTTATGTGTGATTTTATTGACTTTCGCGACTCTCTTTCTTGTCTTACAAGTTTCACAAAATATATCCCCAGAGTGAAAGATGTCTCGTCCTTCGACGCGCTCCATGCCAAATCAACCAGAGGAAAATTATGGCACACTACAAAACCACAATTTCACTCAGGGACAGACAAGTCAACAGGACAGTGAAACAGCTTTTACACAAGTGTGTCGTCTATATGAACAAAGTCAGCAACAACACCAGGAAATGATGAACCAATTCATCAATATGGGAAGTAACTGTGGTCAGTATCAACCGCAATCCAAATTATCTGAGTTACAGAAGACGCGTCCTCCAACATTTTCTCATACTGACAAGCCTCTTGAGGCCGACGACTGGCTTCGAGACATGGAGAGAAAATTAATTATTGCACAGTGTTCAGACCGTGAAAAAGTATTGTATGCACCACATTATCTCATAGGAGCAGCCGCATCATGGTGGGAAAACTTTCTGCACATGCACCCCAACGAAAATGAAATAACCTGGGAGGATTTCAAAGAGGGTTTTCGTGGGGCACACATTCCTAAGAGTGTTATGAAAATCAAGAAGAGAGAACTTGATGACCTCAAGCAAAGAACCATGACAGTGTCAGAATACAATAGCCAATTTACTCTGCTGTCTCTCTACGCCAATGAAGAGCGCATGACCAAGAGCAAGAAGATGGAAAAATTCCTGGAAGGCCTGGCACCCGCCCTTAAATGCCAGCTGGTTGTGCATACCTTCCCAGATTTTAAAACACTGGTGGATAAGGCCATTACTCTGGAAAATGAGCGACGTAGCTTGGAAGATTTCTGCAAACGCAAAAGGGACCAAACTACTTTTACTCGCAACCCCAGAAGAAAGACAGAATTTCAGAAGGGTGGAATACACAAAACCCCGACGGATAATTCACGCCCAATCAAGAATTTCCATGCAAGAGACAAGGAGTTCACCTATCGCCCAGGCGTTACTTGTTACGCTTGTGGAGAAGAAGGGCACTATGCCAAGCAGTGCCCCAAGCCAAGAAACTCAACCCTGAAGCCCAATAATGGTGGCAATAATTCAGCACCAAAGCGAAGCAATTTCAACCCCAATAACAACCACCGGAAAGGTCACCTGAACCACGTGACCCGAGAGGAAGCACAGAACACCCCAGATATCGTACTCGGTACGTACCCTGTCAACACCATACCTGCCATGGTTTTGTTTGATTCTGGAGCTTCTCACTCATTCATTTCGAAGAGTTTTGCTTTGCAAAATAATTTTTCGATGCTTCCCTTGGAAAAATCAATGATCATCAAGTCCCCTGGAATTAAGCAAGTGACCTAGAGTTACTGTCAAGGTGTGGTTATTGAATTTGAAGGATTGAGGTTTTACGCCAACCTTATTGTATTGGAAAGCAAAGGACTGGATGTCATCCTAGGGATGGATTGGTTAATCACCAACAAAGGTTTTATTAACTGCTTCAATCGGACCGTGATTCTCACACACCATCATGGGAAGAAAATAAAAGTTTCAGCCAAAGAAAGACATATACCTCGGCAACCTAGATTAAACAAGGTGGACGTTTCTGAGCTAAACAAGGTTCCAGTAATATGTGAATTTCCAGACGTATTCCCAAAAGAACTACCAGGCATGCCACCAGATAGAGAGATATAATTCAGCATTGAGCTAGCACCCGGAACTGCTCCCATTTACAAGAAACCATACAGAATGGCACCATCCGAATTGGTAGAGTTGAAGAAGCAAAGAAAAGAATTATTGGAGAAAGGATACATACGAGCCAGCTCCTCACCTTGGGGTTCTCCAATTTTATTTGCCAAGAAAAAGGATGGAACACTGAGATTGTGCATTGATTATTGAGCTCTCAACATGGTCACAATCAAGAACAAATACCCAATGCCCCAAATAAATGATTTATTTGATCAGCTAGCACAGGCCAAAGTCTTCTCAAAAATTGACTTGAGATCAGGATACCACCAATTAAAAGTGCGAACAGAAGATATTCCCAAGACCGCCTTCACTTCCAGATATGGGCTGTATGAGTTCATGGTGATGCCATTTGGGCTAACCAACGCCCCCGCATATTTTGTTCAACTCATGAACAAGGTATTTATGAAGTATATGGACAAATTTGTTGTGGTATTCATCGATGATATTCGGATATACTCCAAAACACCAGAAGAGCACGCCGAGCATCTCAGGATTGTACTCGGAGAACTCAGGAAACATCAACTGTACGCCAAATTTAGCAAATGTGAATTTTGGCTAAGACAGGTGGGTTTTCTGGGCGACGTGCTAACCCAAGAAGGTATTGCAGTAGACCCGGAAAAAGTCAAGGCCGTACTTGGCTGGAAACCACCAGCTAACGTAACAGACGTACGGAGTTTCTTGGGAATGGCAGGCTATTATCGGAGATTTATAGAAGGATTCTCCACCATAGCAAAGCCCATGACTCAATTGCTCAAGAAAGGCAAGAAGTTTGAATGGACGGAAGCATGTGAGAAAAGTTTCCAAGAGCTAAAAAGCAAATTAACAACGGCACCAGTATTAATTGGGCCAGACATACACAAAAATTTTGAAGTATATTGCAACACATCCTGGAAAGGCCCCGGATGCGTATTGATGCAAGAAGGCAAGGTAGTTGCGTATGTCTCCAGATAACTTCGCAAACATGAGGAGAATTATCCCACCCATGACTTAGAATTGGCAGCGATCATCCATGCACTCAAGGAATGGAGACACTTTCTACTTGGAAACCGTTGTGAAATATACACAAACCATAAGAGTCTTAAGTATATTTTTACACAGCCGGAACTTAATTTACGGCAACGACGCTGGTTAGAGTTGGTGAAGGATTATGATGTTGGGATCCATTATCATCCTGGAAAAGCAAATGTTGTGGCAGATGCCCTTAGTCGGAACCCCAGCACGGACGACGACATTATACCAATGTTCAGGCCAGAATTTCAACAGGAATTTGCCAGACTCAATTTAATAATGGTTACCAAAGGCAGTGTGTTGAATCTGGAAATACAGCCTACCCTGTTGGAAAAGATCAAGGAAGCCCAGCACGGACACCCCAGCATTGATGGCATAAAAAGGAAAGTGAGTTTGGGCAAAACCTCAGAATTCAACATAGATGAGCAAGGAATATTGTGGTACGGAGAGAGACTTTGTGTACCAAATATCAAGGACCTCAAACAGCAAATTTTGGCTGAGTGTCACACAGCTCCGTATTCAATCCATCCTGGAGGGACAAAAATGTACAAAGACCTTCAGGGAAATTTTTGGTGGCACGGTATGAAGAGAGATATAGCCATGTTCATTGCATGCTATGACTCTTGTCAACGTATCAAGGCCGAGCACCAGAAACCAGCCGGGCTATTATAGCCAAACAAGATACCCGAGTGGAAGTGGGACGAGATTGGAATGGACTTTATCGTTGGACAGCCACGGTCACGACACTGAAACGATGCCATATGGGTCATAACTGACAGATTAACCAAAGTGGCACATTTTCTTCCGGTGAAGACAACTTACACCACTCAGAGACTGGCCAGACTTTATCTTGCCCGTATCATCTGCCTACATGGAGTCCCAAAGACTATCATCTCCGATAGAGGCACACAATTTGTCTCTAGATTTCGGGATCACCTACAACAGGCACTGGGAACCCAACTGTCATTCAGTACCGCGTACCATCCCCAGACTGATGGGCGAACTGAACGCATAAACCAAATTCTTGAAGACATGCTGAGGGCCTGTGTCCTCACCTACGGAACCAGTTGGGGAGAAAGTTTACCATACGCGGAGTTCGCATACAACAACAGCTATCAAGCCAGCTTGCAAATGGCACCCTTTGAAGCTCTGTATGGGAGAAGATGCCGTACCCCGCTAAATTTGTCAGAGACCGGAGATAGCCATATCTTCGGCCCAGATATGCTCAAGGAGGCCGAGGAGAGAGTTAAAACAATTAGAGATCGACTCAAAACAGCTCAGAGTCGGCAGAAGAGTTATTACGATCGAAAGCATCGGGAAATCAGTTTTGAACCCCGAGAATTGGTATACCTAAGAGTTTCTCCTATGAAGGGTCTGCAACGATTCAGGATTAAGGGAAAGCTAGCACCAAGATTCATCGGACCATTTCATATAGTGGCCCAAAGAGGCACGGTAGCCTACCAGCTAGACCTACCTGGAGATTTATCCGGTATCCACAACGTGTTTCACATCTCGCAGTTGAGAAAGTACGTGAGCAACCCAGAGAAGCAAGTGTCACATGAAAATATTGACGTACAACCAGACCTCTCCTACCGGGAGCACCCAATAAAAATATTAGAAGAGTCTGAGAGGAGGACCCGACAGAAAATCATCAAGTTTTTCAGAGTTCAATGGAGCAATCACACCGAGAATGAAGCAACTTGGGAGAGCGAGGATTTTCTTCGGACAGAGCACCGACACCTGTTTAAGGATCAGCTGAAATCTCGGGGACGAGATTTTTCCTAAGGGGGTAGGTGCTGTGACACTCCAAAAATTTTGTGGTTTTTGTTTTCAGAAAGAGCCCTGCTTGGTTTGAAGAAGGTCATTTAAACCCTTCTTAAAAACCCTCTTCTAAGTTTGCCCTCTCAAAAATCTTTCTTGGATTTAGTTTCTTCTAAAAAGAAACCTTTTGGTTTTTGGGCTTTAATTTTTGGTTTTGATCCCTCTTGATTTTACCATGCCTCCCATGGTAAAATTTTCACAAAACCCCTCCTTCCACTTTGGTGCAACCCAAACATTCTGTCCAAACTAATAAAATCCATTTTTGGATTTTTTTCCAATTATTTCTCTTCCCAAAATATTTCTGTCTTTTGTTTTGAGCCTAGGTGATTTGTAAAGCAAGTACCTTATTGCATTTGATTTTTGACCTCAACTCAACTCCTCTGGATAGTCCTTTATACCCACAACCTAGAACCATCTTGATCCACTCTTCCTCTTTTCAAATATTTCAAAATTCACCCCCTGCAAGTTTGGACCAGATTTGCCAAATTTGGTGAAATTCATATCTACACTTCTCCAGAAATTCCACCAAAATTCAGGCAACCCCTAGCTGCAATGAGAGACCACTCCACCAAAAAACCAGCTCAAGGAAAAATCCCTACATGTCAGAATCATTCTGTCGAGCACTTGGCATGCACTGTTAGTGTTCATATTCAGTAAATTAAGAGTTTCAGTGTCGTTTCTCCGTCAGTAACTTCAGTCACATGCCCACTGTGCTTTTGGCTCGTTGCTCGCAGCCCCTCCCTCTTGTCCGGAGCTCCACACGCGCGCTTGGTGCCTTCCTGGCGTCGGTGGCGCCCTGGCCCGCCTGCGCCAGCGTGCTTTGCGGCGGCAGAACCACCGTAACAGCCGACAGGGGGCAACACTGCGGCATAACGCCGTTCGGCGCCGCCCAATCCTCCTGGTAGCTCCGCATGGCCACCTCCTCGCCAGCGCACGCATGTAGCACCGTCGCCGTGGCCTGGCATGCGCAGAACGCGTTCTCTGCCGCCGATGTGCCGGGCGGCCGTTCCGTCGAGGACAGGCCATA
Organism: Triticum dicoccoides; assembly: GCF_002162155.2. Lineage (NCBI taxonomy): Eukaryota > Viridiplantae > Streptophyta > Magnoliopsida > Poales > Poaceae > Triticum > Triticum dicoccoides. The sequence continues at coordinate 63,728,242 of NC_041383.1, forward strand.
ACCACCCCTCCCGTGATGAGTTGGACGCTGAAATGGCACCAATGCTCCACCTAGATGATGCTCAAGCTCCTAAGCCAACTGTCCAGCCACAGCGCCGCCGTAATCACTCGCCGGACTTATCCGTTCGCGGCAACCGCCTCGGGCCGGCTATAAATAGCACCTCCCGAGCTTGCTCTCGCCCCCGCACAACTCCACCACCTCACCAGACCCCGCCTAGCCACTGGAAGAGCCTCGAGGGGCCCTTCTCCCTCAACTCCGGCAACCTCGTTCCGCCTCGGCCTCCACCTTGATTCACTCCGGTGAGGCTGTCTCCGGCGCCCTAACCTCGTCTGCAACACTCTCGAGCGACTAGGAGACTAACCCCCACTCCGATTTGACCCTCGCAGCTATCTCCGGCAAGATCCACGACTGCCCGAGCCGCCGTCCGCTGGAGCAAGGGCCGCCATCGACACAGTGCTTGCCGGCGACCACCACCACTACCCACAGACGCGGAAAGGTGCACTGATCACGAAGGTAACCCCCGATCACCGTGCCTCGCCGTGGATCGCCGCCGGCGACCACCGCACCTCTCGGGCGCCGTCGTGCCCTGTTTTCCCCGTTTGAAATTTCAAACCTGATGGGTGGAGCCCGCCTGTCAGTCTCTCAGCCGTTTCTTTTAAACGAAATGTTTTCTGGACTTTTCCGCAGAACCCCCTGGAAACTTTCTGTTTCATTACAGATGGGTCCTTGGACCAAAACTCTTATAACTTTTAAACAGAAAATAGTTTTTGATTGATTCTTTTTTTGTCATCTTTATTTTTCTGTCTAGTTTTTTGTCATGTTTATTTGAAAAATATTTGGAATACTTTTCTGTACACTCACGGTATTTACGTTACGTACGTATTTTTCTTATAACGTAGATACCGGAGGAGGTGACGGAGCTGCAAACTTCACACAGTTAAACTCCGACTACTCCGAACCAGGCAAGCATGTTTGAACTCTTGATATGATGAGTGGTTGTTGCATGTGTGCATTTTAGTATAGTCATGGCATGTTTATGAACGTTTCTTTAAATGATATATTTCATGCACATAAGTGGAAAGTAAGTTTCGGAAAGCATTATGTTGTGGGATACATATTTGCATGGCCATGTGATGGCATGAGGATGGGTAAGATGGCAGTGTTGTGACATGCCAGTCTTATGCCAGATTATTTGATTTCCATGTCATCGTGAAACAAATCACATTTCCATTCCTTCCTTCCTGTACCGTCACATGTTTTCCAAAAGGAATATGGCTTAGTAAGTTGCAAATCGTTTTCCTAGTACACACCAAATAGAGAGGCCGGGATGAGGGTTCCATGGCCCTAGATTAAAGCCCGTCATCCGATCAGGGGGCATGGGTGTTTCCGGTTGGGACCGAGAGGGGGCACCCCTTAGAGCGCGCGTATAGAAACTTGATCCCATGCTATTCGAGGTTGTGACCTCCCCGTCTCAAAGTTTTTCTTGGACGTTGTCCAGGGTGATTCCTGGCATCTTGAGGTGAAATGGGTGTGTACTAGTTAAATGTGTTTCTACTGAAATACCATAAACGGAACTAGTCCATTCGTGACTACGGAAATCCGTTGGCTGTGGTCAGTCGATACCAACTCTGCAGAGTCACAAATCTTTCAATCATCTTGTACATGTTCAAGTACTATATTCATCTTATCTTGTCAGGTATCAGCCTCAGAGACAAAACTCAGGTGGAAATACATGTGTGATAAATCCGGTTATAAGATTATTCTTGTGGATGGACTAATCTTATTATTCACATTTTTTATAAGCCCTGTCTGTGATGTCGCTTGGACGTCCGACGGTGGCATACTTGCATGTACATTTATTGTAAGCCCTGTCTGTGATGTCGCCCAGACGTCCGACGGTGGCATAATTGTATTTACTTTTGTTGTAAGCCCTGTCTGCGATGTCGCTCAGATGTCCGACTGTGGCATTTCTTTTAAAGCCCTGTCTGTGATGTCGCTCAGACGTCCGACTGTTGCATTTCTTTTAAAGCCCTGTCTGTGATGTCGCTCAGACGTCCGACTGTGGCATCTCTTTTAAAACCCTGTCTGTGATGTCGCTCAGACGTTCGACTGTGGCATTTCTTTTAAAGCCCTGTCTGTGATGTCGCTCAGATGTCCGACTGTGGCATTTCTTTTAAAGCCCTATATGTGATGTCGCTCAGACGTCGGACTGTGGCATTTCTTTTAAAAGCCCTTTATGTGGTGTCGCTAAGACGCCCGACTGCGGCATGAATTTTATTTGTTTACCTTTCGAGGCGTCGCTCCAGACACCCGATCGGTTTTCAGTTATTTATTTTTTAGTTATCAAGTCATGCAATAATATTATTGTTGAGATGAGCATCATTATTATTATTCATGACGCATCCATGCATTCATTGATTATATCTTTTGTCCGAACTGTCTTGCGAGTACTTTCAAAGTACTCACCTGGCTTGTTGATTTGGCCAGATGTTGATGAAGGCGATCTCATGGATGAAGAGTTTGATAGCGAGTCCGACGCCTAGAGGAGTCCCAGTTAGTCCCGTGCGATCCTGTTTTGGTCACTATATTATCCGCTTCCGCAACCCCAGATATAAATTCATCGAGCCTCACCTCGACGCTCGATGATGCTGCCAGTTAGAGGTCAAGTTATCCACCACCACTTTTTGCCTCGAGCTAGTAGCATGCCACCACACCCCTGAGTCATAACCGCCCTTATGTAAGATATTGGCGAGTTTGTAATAATTTGTTGAGCAGCCTCAGCTCAACCCTGTAATATATTTAATGCTACTGGTCCTTTGTTCATCAAGTATTTGTCTACCAGTAAGGATGACTTTTCCTATACTGGACTCTAATGATCGATTTTCTCAATAATTATTTTATTGAAAAATCGGTCGTGACACGATACTAACCGATAATTGTAGAAGAAGAAAGATGGGATGCCAAACGGGGCATCCCCAAGCTTAGATGCTTGAGACTTCTTGAAATATTATCTTGGGATGCCTTGGGCATCCCCAAGCTTGAACTTTTGCGTCTCCTTAATTCCTCTCATATCATGGTTTCTCTATTTCTCAAAAACTTCATCCACATAAAACTCAATAAGAACTCGTGAGATAAGTTAGTATAAACCAATGCAAAACCTTATCATTTTCTACTGTAAAAAATCACTAAAATTATTATTCAACATTGCATACTAAATTCCTCTGCATATTTAATACTCCTATCCTCAAATAGAATCATTAAACAAGCAAACATATGCAAACAATGCAAACATAACAGCAATCTGCCAAAACAGTACAGTGTGTAAAGAATGCAAGATTCATCATACTTCCCTAACTCCAAAAATTATGAGAAAAATACTAAGCTGTAGAATATTTATCATATCTCAAGATGCAAAAAGTTTCAACATTATATCATTTTCTGACTTTCCTACGGAATTTTTGCAATAGCGGCAAACTTTCTGTTTTCAAACAGCAACATGTATACTAGCAAAATAAGCATGGTAAAGGCTATCCTTGACATTTTTATAGAAAATATAGAGGAAAACATTATACTAAATAACATCAAGCTAATACTAACAAAATAAAATGACGCTCCAAGCAAAACACATATCATGTGGTGAATCAAAATATAGCTCCAAGTAAAGTTACCGATGAACGAGGACGAAAGAGGGGATGCCTTCCGGGGCATCCCCAAGCTTAGGCTCTTGGTTTTCCTTGAATATTACCTTGGGTGCCTTGGGAATCCCCAAGCTTAATCTCTTGCCACTCATTATTCCATAGTCCATTGAATCTTCACCCAAAACTTGAAAACTTCACAACACAAAACTCAACAGAAAAATCGTAAGCTCCGTTAGTATAAGAAAATAAAACCACCACTTAGGTACTGTTGTGAAATCATTCTAAATTCATATTGGTGTAATATCTACTGTATTACAACTTCTCTATGGTTCATACCCTCCGATACTACTCATAGATTCATCAAAATAAGCAAACAACACATAGAAAACAGAATCTGTCAAAAACAGAACAGTCTGTAATAATCTGTATCAAACGTATACTTCTGGAACTCCAAAAATCCTACCAAATTAGGAAGTCCTGAGAAATATATGTACCAATCCATATAAAAAATAATCAGATCAAAAGCACGTTTTTGTTAATTATAAAAACTAATTTACTGGATGCAAAAGTTTCTGATTTTCAGCAGGATCAACACAACTATCACCGTAAGCTATCCTAAAGGTCTTACTTGGCACTTTATTGAAACAAAATATATAAAAAATAATTACTACAGTAGCATAATCATGTGGAAACACAAAAACAGTAAGGTTAAATATTGGGTTGTCTCCCAACAAGCACTTTTCTTTAATGCCTTTCTAGCTAGGCATGATGGTGACAATGATGCTCACATAAAAGATAAGGATTGAATTATAACGAGAGCATCATGAAGCATATGAATAGCACATTTAAGTCTAACCCTTTTCCTATGCATAGGGATCTTGTGAGCAAACAACTTGTGGGAACAATAATCAATTAGCATAGGAAGGCAAAACAAGCATAGCTTCAAGATTTTCAACACATAGAGAGGAAACTTGATGTTATTGCAATTCTTACAAGCATATGTTCCTCCCTCATAATAATTTTAAATAGCATCATGAATGAATTGAACAATATAACCAGAACCTAAAGCATTCTTTTCAAGATCTACAAGCATAGAAAATTTACTACTCTCCACATAAGCAAAATTCTTCTCATTCGGAATAGTGGGAGTATCATAAGAGACTTGAATACTATAAATTAATTCCACATTAAAAGAGTAATGTTCAGAAAAAGGGTAATCATAATCATGACAAGTTTTATAAATATAATCATCACTACTTTTTATAGCATAAGTTTCATCACAATAATAATAATAAGTAGCAACTTTGTTCTCATCATAGTCGATTGAAACCTCTTCCAAGATAGTGGAATCATCACTAAATAAAGTTGACACTATTCCAAATCCACTTTCATATTCATCACAATAGGATTCAACATCCTCCAAAATAGTGGGATCACTATTCCTAGTTGACTCTTACAAACCCACTTTCATCAATATAATCATCATAGGTAAGAGGCATGCTATCATCATAACAACTTTGCATATCAAAACTTGGGAGCAAAAAATATCATCTTCATTAAACGTAACATTCCCAAGCTTGAGACAAACATTAATTTCAGCAAATATATTCTCAAATATGTCATCCTCATCAAACATAGCATCCCCAAGCTTGGGCCTTTTCATATCATAAGCATAATCACTCTCATCATTAATAGTATGGATAGCACCAATAGTATAGCAATTATCATCATCACAATGAGTAGTAGGAGCAACATCATTCGGGAGGGATACCTTTTCACATTCGTTGCTCCTTCTTTTCTTTTTAATCTTCACATTATGTGTGGGTTCAACCTTCTTCTTTGAGCTCCTTATAGATGAGATTGGTTGAATAGAAAGCTCCTCCTCGTTACCTGATTCATCATAAGAAATAATAGGAGGTTATTGGGAAGTCTCTTCCCTTTCATTAGTATTCTCTTCATCTTCTATTTGCTTTCTTTTCTTTATGTAATTGGTAATATAAGGATTTTCAATGCAATTCACCGCACAAAACATATAAATCGTCTCTAGATCAAAATCAAGAAGTTTGTAACGGGCAAATTCTGGAAGGTGCTTAATTAAAAGTTTCATTTCCTCATAGCCCACAAGCAAACTAAGTTCATTATAATGTGCAAGGGAAATCAAATCATCACAATTTTTGGACACGATTCGATCATGAAACAATTTGCATCGGATATGTAGATGACCACTTTCATTGCAAAGTTCACAAGTATGGCAAAGGAAATATAATTCTTCAGCACTCACCCTTAGCCTTTCTTGCAACAATTTAGTTTCTACATGCTTATGCCTCTTGCAATATCTATCTTCTCTATTTGGTGTGTCCATGCAAACCCAATGCTCTCCACAAAAATTGACATGCTTATTTGAGACATTTTCATCATAACTAGTGCAACCATTGTTAGTACTATGGATATTCAAAGTTTTCATACTAACAACATTGCAATCATGCTCATCATTCAAAGATTTAGTGCCAAGCATTTTAATGCATTCTTCTTCTAGCAATTGAGCACAATTTTCATTTCCATCATTCTCACGAAAGATACTAAAAAGATGAACCGTATGAGACAAACTCAAATCCATTTTTAGTAGTTTTCTTTTATAAACTAAACTAGTGATAAAGCAAGAAACAAAAAGATTCGATTGCAAGATCTAAGGATATACCTTCAAGCATTGACCTCCTCGGCAACGGCGCCAGAAAAGAGCTTGATGTCTACTAGACTACTACACAACCTTCTTCTTATAGACGTTGTTGGGCCTCCAAGTGCAGAGGTTTGTAGGAAAGTAGCAAATTTCTCTCAAGTGGATGACCTAAGGTTTATCAATCCGTGGGAGGTGTAGTATGAAGATGGTCTCTCTCAAACAACCCTGCAACCAAATAACAAAGAGTCTCTCGTGGGAGGTGTAGTATGAAGATGGTAAATTGTATAGGTGCACTAGTTCGGCGAAGAGATGGTGATGCAAGTGCAATATGGATGGTAGATATATGTTTTTGTAATCTGAAAATATAAAAACAGCAATGTAACTAATGATAAAAGTGAGCGTAAACGGTATTGCAATGCTAGGAAACAAGGCCTAGGGTTCATACTTTCACTAGTGCAAGTTCTATCAACAATAATAACATAATTGGATCATATAATGATAACCCACAAGTGTAGGGGATCGCAATAGCTTTCGAGGGTAAAGTATTCAACCCAAATTTATTGATTCAACACAAGGGGAGCCAAAGAATATTCTTGAGTATTAGCAGTTGAGTTGTCAATTCAACCACACCTGGATAACTTAGTATCTGCAGCAAAGTATTTAGTAGCAAAGTAGTATGATAATAAAGATAGCGATAGCAAAGTAATATTTTTGGGTTTCGTAGTGATTGTAACAATAGCAACGGAAAAGTAAATAAGCGAAGACCAATATGTGAAAAGCTCGTAGGCAATGGATCAGTGATGGATAATTATGTCGGATGCGATTCCTCACTTAATAGCTATAACATAGGGTGACACAGAACTAGCTCCAGTTCATCAATGTAATGTTGGTATGTATTCCGTAAACAGTCATACGTGCTTATGGAAAAGAACTTGCATGACATATTTTGTCCTACCCTCCCATGGCAGCGGGGTCCTAGCGGAAACTAAGGGATATTAAGGCCTCCTTTTAATAGAGAACCGGAACAAAGCATTAGCACATAGTGAATACATGAACTCCTCAAACTATGGTCATCACCGAGAAGTATCCCGATTATTGTCACTTCGGGGTTGTCGAATCATAACACATAATAGGTGACTATAGACTTGCAAGATAGGATCAAGAACACACTGATAACCCACAAGTGTAGGGGATCGCAACAGCTTTCGAGGGTAAAGTATTCAACCCAAGTTTATTGATTCGACACAAGGGGAGCCAAAGAATATTCTTGAGTATTAGCAGTTGAGTTGTTAATTCAACCATACCTGGATAACTTAGTATCTGCATGAAAGTATTTAGTAGCAAAGTAGTAGGATAATAAAGGTAACAGTGGCAAAAGTAAAGATAATATTTTTTGGGTTTTTGTAGTAATTGTAACAGTAGCAAAGGAAAAGTAAATAAGCGAAGACCAATATGTGAAAAGCTCGTAGGCAATGGATTAGTGATGGATAATTATGCCGGATGCGATTCCTCATGTAATAGCTATAACATAGGGTGACATAGAACTAGCTCCAGTTCATCAATGTAATGTAGGCATGTATTCCGTAAATAGTCATACGTGCTTATGGAAAAGAAGTTGCATGACACCTTTTGTCCTACCCTCTCGTGGCAGCAGGGTCCTAGCGGAAACTAAGGGATATTAAGGCCTCCTTTTAATAGAGAACCGGAACAAAGCATTAGCACATAGTGAATAAATGAACTCCTCAAACTACGGTCATCACCGAGAAGTATCCTGATTATTGTCACTTCGGGGTTGTTGGATCATAACACATAATAGGTGACTATAGATTTGCAAGATAGGATCAAGAACACACATTTATTCAAGAAAACATAATAGGTTGATCTGAAATCATGGCACTCAGGACCTAGTGACAAGCATTAACCATAGAAACATCAATCTCAGAACATAGTGGATACTAGGGATCAAACCCTAACAAATCTAACTTGATTACATGGTAAATCTCATCCAACCCATCACCGTCCAGCAAGCCTACGATGGAATTACTCATGCACGGCAGTGAGCATCATGAAATTGGTGATGGAGGATGGTCGATGATGACGACGGCGACAAATCCCCCTCTTCGGAGCCCCGAACGAACTACAGATCAGCCCTCCTGAGAGAGATTAGGGCTTGGCGGCGGCTCCATGTCATAAAATGCGATGAAACTTTCTCTCTGATTTTTTTCTCCCCGAACGTGAATATATGGAGTTGGAGTTGAGGTCGGTGGAGGTCCAGGGGGCCCATGAGATAGGGGGGCACGCCCAGGGGGAGGGGGCGCGCCCCCTCTCTCGTGGACAGGGTGTGGGTCCCCTGGTCTAGATTCTTTTGCCAATATTTTTTAAATTTTCCAAAAAGTCCCTCCGTGGATTTTCAGGACATTCTGAGAACTTTTATTTTCTACACATAAAACAACATCATGGTAGTTCTGCTGAAAACATCGTCAGTCCGCGTTAGTTTCATTCAAATCTTGCAAGTTAGAGTCCAAAACAAGGGCAAAAGTGTTTGGAAAAATAGATACGTTGGAGATGTATCACACACATATATTCATGAAAACATAATAGGTTCAGATCTGAAATCATGGCACTCGGGCCCTAGTGGCAAGCATTAAGCATAGCAAAGTCAAAGCAACATCAATCTCAGAACATAGTGGATACTAGGGATCAAACCCTAACAAAACTAACTTGATTACATGGTAAATCTCATCCAACCCATCACCGTCCAGCAAGCCTACGATGGAATTACTAACGCAAGGCGGTGAGCATCATGAAATTGTTGATGGAGGATGGTTGATGATGACGATGATGATGAGTCCCCCTCTCCGGAGCCCCAAACGGACTCCAGACCAGCCCTCCCAAGATAGATTAGGGCTTGGCGGTGGCTCCGTATCGTAAAACATGATGAAACTTTCTCTCTGATTTTTTTCTCCGCGAGTTGGAATATATGGAGTTGGAGTTGAGGTTGGCGGCGCCTCAGGGGGCCCATGAGACAGGGGATTTCGCCCAGGGAAGGTGGGCGCGCCCCCCACCCTCGTGGATAGGGTGTGGGCTCCCTGGTCTTGATTCTTTCGCCAGTATTTTTATATTTTCCAAAAAGTGCCCCCGTGGATTTTCAGGACATTCCGAGAACTTTTGTTTTCTACACATAAAACAACATCATGGCAGTTCTGTTGAAAACCGCGTCAGTCTGGGTTAGTTTCATTCAAATCATGCAAGTTAGAGTCCAAAACAAGGGCAAAAGTGTTTGGAAAAGTAGATACGTTGGAGACGTATCAACTCCCCCAAGCTTAAACCTTTGCTTGTCCTCAAGCAATTCAGTTGATAAACTGAAAGTGAAAAAGAAAAACTTTTACAAACTCTGTTTGCTCTTGTGGTTTAAACATGCAAAGCTAGCATTCAGGTTTCAGCAAACATTATGAACTAACCATACACATAATAACACCCAGGTCTCACAATTACTCATATCCATAACATAATCAGCTAGCGAGCCATAATAAAAAAACTCGGATGACAACACTTTCTCAAAACAATCATAACAAGATATAACAAAATGGTATCTTGCTAGCCCTTTCTGAGACCGCAAAACATAAATGCAGAGCCCATTTAAAGATCAAGGACTGACTAAACATTGTAATTCATGGTAAAAGAGATCCAGTCAAGTCATACCCAATATAAACCAATAGTAATGAATGCAAATGACAGTGTGCTCTTTAGCGGGTGCTTTTTAATAAGAAGGGTGATGACTCAACATAAAAGTAAATAGATAGGCCCTTCGCAAAGGGAAGCAGGGATTTGTAGAGGTGCCAGAGCTCGTTTTTAAAATAGAGATTGAATAACATTTTGAGCGGCATACTTTCACTGTCAATGCAACAACTATGAGATGGCTATATGTTCCATACTACATGCATTATAGGCAGTTCACAAACGGAATGGTAAAGGTTTATACTCCCCCAACCACCAACAAGCATCAATCCATGGGTTGCTCGAAACAACGAGTGCCTCCAACTAACAACAGCCCCGAGGGAGTTTTGTTTAATTATTTGGATTTGCTTTGATCTTTTTGGATCATGGGACTGGGCATCCTGGTTACCGGCCCTTTCTCATGAACGAGGAGCGGAGTCCACTCCTCTTGAGAATAACCCACCTACCATGGAAGATATAGGCAGCCCTAGTTGAAACATGAGATGCTCGAGCATACAAAACAGTATTTCATTTGAAGGTTTGGAGTTTGGCACATACAAATTTACTTGGAACGGCAGGTAAATACCGCATATAGGTAGGTATGGTGGACTCATATGGAACAACTTTGGGGTTTAAGGAGTTGGATGCACAAGCAGTATTCCCGCTTAGTACAGGTGAAGGCTAGCAAAAGACTGGGAAGCGACCAACTGAGAGAGCGACAACAGTCATAAACATGCATTAAAATTAATTCACACCAAGTACAAGCATGAGTAGGATATAATCCACCATGAACATAAATATCATGAAGGCTATGTTGATTTGTTTCAACTACATGCGTGAACATGTGCCAAGTCGAGTCACTCAATTCATTCAAAGGAGGATACCATCCCATCACACCACATCATAATCATTCTAATAGCATGTTGGCACGCAAGGTAAACCATTATAACTCATAGATAATCAAGCATGGCACAAGCAACTATAATCTCTAAATGTCATTGCAAACATGTTTACTTCATAATAAGCTGAATCAAAAACGATGAACTCATCATATTTACAAAAACAAGAGAGGCCAAGTTCATACCAGCTTTTCTCATCTCAATAAGTCCATCATATATCGTCATTATTGCCTTTCACTTGCATGACCGAATGATGTGTATAATAATAATAGTGCACGTGCATTGGACTAAGCTGGAATCTGCAAGCATTCAACTCAAGAGAGAAGACAAGGTAATATGGGCTCTAAGTTAAATAAACAATCATGCATATGAGAGCCACTAAAACTATTTACACGGGAAAGCTCCCAACAAGTAAAAGAAGAATGAGAAATCTTTTTGGGTTTCATTTTAATTACTACTACAAGCATGGAAATTAAACTAACTAATTTTTTTGGTTTTTCTTAAGGTTTATCAAATACACAAGAAGAAAGCGAGAAAAAGAAAATGAAACTAGCATGGATAATACAATGAAAGAGTATGAGCACCGACGACTAGTGTGTGAACATGAATGTAAAGTCGGTGAGAAATACGTACTGCCCCAAGCTTAGGCTTTTGGCCTAAGTTGGTCTAGTACCAAGGACCGCCTAGCTGATATCCGTAGTTGCAGCTGGGGTCGTACTGAGATGCAGCAGCAACCGCCTCCTGAGCTGCGGCATGTTGGCGAGCTGCCTCCACTCTCCCCTCGTGTTCAGCTGCTTCCTCCCTGGTAACAACATATCTTCCTTTTGCCTGATAATCAAAAAGGAGAGGAGAAGGAAGAGTAACATGGACGACGTTGCGTCTGTCATAGATTAGTCGATATTGGAGGAATTGTTCATTCCTCCTAAGAAAATGATGGTTGACCATAGCATCACAATCTAAATAAGCAGGAGGTAACATCATATCCCCCTCTCGTTGGGCTATACCAAGATAATTAGCCTCACGGGTTGCATAAACTCCTCCAAATAAATCTCCAGCTCTACCATTATTCTGCAACCTACGTGCAACTATTGCCCCCAAGTTATAACCTTTATAACCTAACACAAAACTCTTGAGGACACAAAGATCAGGGACACACATATGACATGCTTCGTCTTTACCGTTAATGCATCTACCAATGAAGAGAGCAAAATAATGTATACCAGGAAAATGAATGCTCCATATGGTAGCTTGTGCTATGTCCCTGGATTCTCCCACAATAATTCTAGCAAGGAAATCTCTAAAGTCGGATTTGTGAGGATCATTAATATTACCCCACTGCGGAAGTTTGCAAGCAGTTGTAAAATCCTCTAAGTCCATGGTATAAGATGTATCATAAATATCAAATAGGACACTAGGAGAATTACACGTACAGTTATATTTAAACCCCCACACAAAGGAATCAGTCAATTGATAGTACTGAGGACACTTATCTTGTAAGAAGTCCTCCAGCTCAGCATTACGCACATACGCGTCAAATTCCTCCTTAAAGCCTGCCTCGACCATAAAATTGGATGGCCACTCACAAGCTCGAACATCTGCGTCCCGTGGTAATTCAACGTCTTGCTCACGTATAGCAATCCTGGGTCCTTTCTTTACCGAGGAACCACCTTGGTACATTCTCCTAGACATAATTCTTTTCAAGCAACAATCTCCCAAAGCAGTTTTGTGAATGAAGCTTTGAGCAAGGAGATCGAAAATCGCAGCCAAATGTGCTAGAACTCGTGCTTGAGATGGATGGGGATTTTTTTGGGAAGATGGAGTGTGTGGGTGCTGGCATAAGTGGAGGGGGGCCACCAGGGGCCCACGAGATAGGGGGCGCGCCCAGAGTAGGTGGGCGCGCCCTCCACTCTCGTGGCCTGGTGCTTGCCCCTCCTGAAGTGATTTCAGTGCCTAAAATCCTCAAATATTCCATAAAAAATCATACTAAATTTGCAGGGCATTTGGAGCACTTTTATTTTCGGGAAAAATTTTTAATGCACGAATAATTCAGAAAACAGACAGATAATACTATTTTTGCTTTATTTATTCTAAATAACAGAAAGTAAAAAGAGGGTACACAAGGTTGTGCCTTCTAGTTTCATCCATCTCGTGATCATCAAAATGAATCCACTAACAAGGTTGATGAAGTCTTGTTAACAAACTCATTCCAAATAACACGAAACCGGAGAAATTTCGAGTAACACTAAGTTACCTCAACGGGGATATGAAAATCCCCAACAATAAGAATATCATACTTTTTCTTGACAATAGGGAGAGGAAATTCAAAACCTCTAATAATGATAGTTAGAAATTTTCCAATAGAATTGATGTTATGAACTTGAGATTGTTTCCTCGGAAAGTGTACCGTATGCTCATTACCATTACCATGAAAAGTGACATTGCCTTTGTTGCAATCAATAACAGCCCCTGCAGTATTGAAAAAGGGTCTACCAAGGATAATCTACATACTATCGTCCTCGGAAATATCAAGAATAACAAAGTCCGTTAAGATAGTTACATTTGCAACCACAACAGGCAAATCCTCACAAATACCGACATGTATAGTAGTTGATTTATCGGCCATTTGCAAAGATATTTCAGTAGGTGTCAACTTATTCAATTCAAGTCTACGATATAAAGAGAGAGGCATAACACTAACACCGGCTCCAAGATCACATAAAGCAGTTCTAACATAATTTCTTTTAATGGAGCATGGTATAGTTGGTACCCCGGGATCTCCAAGTTTCTTTGGTATTACACCCTTAAAAGTGTGATTAGCAAGCATGGTGGAAATTTCAGCTTCCGGTATCTTTTTTTGATTGTAATGATATCCTTCATGTACTTAGCATAAGGATTTACTTTAAGCATATCAGTTAAGCGCATACGTAATAAAATAGGTCTAATCATTTCAGCAAGGCACACAAAATCCTCATCATCATTTGTCTTGGATGGTTTAGGAGGAAAGGGCATGGGTTTCTGAACCCATGGTTCTCTTTCTCTACTGTGCTTCCTAGCAACAAAATCTCTCTTATCATAACGTTGATTCCTTGATTGTGGGTTATCAAGATCAAGAGCAGGTTCAATCTCTACTTCATTGTTTTTGCTAGGTTGAGCATCAACATGAACATTATCATTAACGTTATCACTAGGTTCATGTTCATCACCTGATTGTGTTTCAGCATCAGAAATAGAAATATCATTGGGATTCTCAAGTGTGTCTACAACAGGTTCACTAGAAGCATGCAAAGTCCTATCATTTTTCTTTTTCTTCTTTTTAGAAGAACTAGGTGCCTCTAAATTGTTTCTCTGAGAATCTTGCTCGATCCTCTTAGGGTGGCCTTCAGGATACAAAGGTTCCTGAGTCATTCTACCAGTTCTAGTAGCCACTCTAACAGCAAAGTCATTTTTATTATTTCATTCATCAAGCAAATCATTTTGAGCTTTGAGTACTTGCTCAGCTTGAGTAGCAACCATAGAAACATATTTGCTAATGAGTTTAAGTTCACCTTTAACTCTAGCCATATTATCACTCACGCGCCCTATCTCGAAAGCATTATTCTTTAACTCTCTACCAACATAAGCATTAAAACTTTCTTGTCTAGCCATAAAGTAATCAAATTCATCTAAGCATGGGCTATGAAATTTAGTAGAGGGGATTTCAACTTTATCATATCTATAGAGAGAATTTACCTTTACTACCTGTGTCGGGTTATCAAGACGATGTGGTTCTTCAACAGGCGGTATATTAAGACCATGTATTTCTTCAATAGGTGGTAAATTCTTAACATCTTCAGCTTTAATACCTTTTTATTTCATTGATTTCTTTGCCTCTTGCATATCCTCAGGACTGAGGAATAGAACACCTCTCTTCTTTGGAGTGGGTTTAGGAATAGGCTCAGGAGTTGGCTCAATTGGTTCAGGAATTGCCTCAGGAATTGGCTCAGGAAGAGTCCAATTATTTTCATTAGTCAACATATTATTCAATAGTAATTCAACTTTGTCGACTGTTCTTTCCCTTAAAACACAACTAGCACAACTATCCAAGTAGTCCTTGGAAGCATCGGTTAGTCCATTATAAAAGATATCAAGTATTTCATTTTTCTTGAGAGGATGATCAGGCAAAGCATTAAGTAATCGAAGAAGCCTCCCCCAAGCTTGTCGGAGACTCTCTTCTTTTATTTGCACAAAATTACATATTTCCCGCAAGGCAGCTTGTTTCTTAAGAGCAGGGAAATATTTAGCAGAGAAGTAATAAATCATATCCTGGGGACTGCGCACACAACCAGGAGCAAGAGAATTATACCAAGTCTTAGCATCACCCTTTAATGAGAATGGAAATATCTTAAGCATATAATAATAGCGAGATTTATCATCATGAGTAAACAGGGTGGCTATATCATTCAACTTGGTAAGATGTGCCACAACAGTTTCAGATTCAAGGCCATAAAAAGGATCAGATTCAACCAAAGTAATAATCTCAGGATCAACAAAGAATTCATAATCCTTATCAGTAACACAAATAGGTGAAGTAGCAAAAGCAGGGTCAGGTTTCATTCTAGCATTGAGAGACTGATGCTTCCATTTAGCTAATAATTTCTTAAGATCATATTTATCTTTGCAGGCAAAGATAGCTCTAGCAGCTTCCTCTTCCATAACATAACCCTCAGGAACAACAGGCAATTCATAATCATTAGGAGAACCTTCATAATCACTATCATCAATAATAGCATCTTCAATTATTTCATTCTCTCTAGCCCTAGCAAGTTGTTCATCAAGAAATTCACCTAATGGCAAAGTAGTATCACACACAGAAGTACTTTCATCATAAGTATCATGCATAGCAGAAGTGGCATCATCAATAACATGCGGCATATCAGAATTCATAGCAATAGCAGGTTTAGGTGTCGCAAGCTTACGAATAACAGAAGGAGAATCTAGTGCAGAGCTAGATGGCAGTTCCCTACCTCCCCTCGTAATTGAGGGCAAAATCTTGGTTCTGTCGTCTTTCAAGTTCTTCATAGTGATCAACAGATATAAAACCCAAGTGACTTAGAGAATAGAGCTATGCTCCCCAGCAGCGGCGCCAGAAATTAGTCTTGATAACTCACAAGTGTAGGGGATCATAACAACTTTCGAGGGTAAAGTACTCAACCCAAATTTATTGATTCGACACAAGGGGAGCCAAAGAATATTCTTGGGTATTAGCAGTTGAGTTGTCAATTCAACCACACCTGGATAACTTAGTATCTGCAGCAAAGTCTTTAGTAGCAAAGTAGTATGATAATAAAGGTAACGATAGCAAAAGTAATATTTTTGGGTTTCGTAGTGATTGTAACAATAGCAATCGAAAAGTAAATAAGCGAAGAACAACATGTGAAAAGCTCGTAGGCAATGGATCAGTGATGGATAATTATGCCGGATGCGATTCCTCATGTAATAGCTATAACATAGGGTGACACAGAACTAGCTCCAGTTCATCAATGTAATGTAGGCATGTATTCCGTAAATAGTCATACGTGCTTATGGAAAAGAACTTGCATGACATCTTTTGTCCTACCCTCCCATGGCAGCGGGGTCCTAGAGGAAACTAAGCGATATTAAGGCCTCCTTTTAATAGAGAACCGGAACAAAGCATTATCACATAGTGAATAAATGAACTCCTCAAACTACGGTCATCACCGAGAAGTATCCTGATTATTGTCACTTCGGGGTTGTCGGATCATAACACATAATAGGTGACTATAGACTTGCAAGATAGGATCAAGAACACACATATATTGAAGAAAACATAATAGGTTCAGATCTGAAATCATGGCACTCGGCCCTAGTGACAAGCATTAAGCATAGCAAAGTCATAGCAACATCAATCTCAGAACATACTGGATACTAGGGATCAAACCCTAACAAAACTAACTTGATTACATGGTAAATCTCATCCAACCCATCACCGTCAAGCAAGCCTACGATGGAATTACTCATGCACGGCGATGAGCATCATGAAATTGGTGATGAAGGATGGTTGATGATGACGACGGCGATGAATCCCCCTCTTCGGAGCCCCGAACGGACTCCAGATCAGCCCTCCCGGGAGAGATAAGGGCTTGGCGGCGGATCTGTATCGTAAAACGTGATGAAACTTTCTCTCTGATTTTTTTCTCCGCGAGACGGAATATATGGAGTTGGAGTTGAGGTCGACGGAGCCTCAGGGGGCCCACGAGACAGGGGGGCGCACCCAAGGGGTGGGCGCGCCCCCCACCCTCGTGGACAGGGTGTGGGCCCCCTGGTCTTGATTCTTTCGCTAGTATTTTTTATATTTTCCAAAAAGTTCCTCTGTTGATTTTCAGGACATTCCGAGAACTTCTGTTTTCTACACATAGAACAACACCATGGCAGCTCTACTGAAAACGACGTTAGTCCGGGTTAGTTTCATTCAAATCATGCAAGTTAGAGTCCAAAACAAGGGCAAAAGTGTTTGGAAAAGTAGATACGTTGGAGACGTATCATATAACTATCCCTAAATATGCAATAAAGAGTCACTCCAAAGCCACTAATAGCGGAGACCAAACGAAGAGATTATGGTAGGGTACGAAACCACCTCAAAGTTATCCTTTCTGTTCTATCTATTCAAGAGTCCGTAGTTAAATAACATGAAGCTATTCTTTCCGTTCAATCTATCATAGAGTTCGTACTACAATAACACCTTAAGACACAAATCAACCAAAACCCTAATGTCACGTAGATACTCCATTGTCACCTCAAGTATCCGTGGGCATGATTATAAGATATGCATCACACAATCTCAGATTCATGTATTCAACCAAGACAAAGTACTTCAAAGAGTGCCCCAAAGTTTCTACCGGAGAGTCAAGACGAAAACGTGCGCCAACCCTTAAGTTCACAAGGTGAACCCGCAAGTTGATCACCAAAACATACATCAAGTAGATCACGTGAATATCCCATTTTCACCACAGATAAGCATGGCAAGACATACATCAAGTGTTCTCAAATCCTTAAAGACTCAATCCAATAAGATAACTTCCCGAGGAAAACTCAGTTCATCACAAGAGAGTAGAGGGGGAGAAACATCATATGATCCAACTATAATAGCAAAGCTCGCGATACATCAAGATCATAGCACCTCAAGAACACGAGAGAGAGAGATATATCGAACACATAGCTACTGGTACATACCTCAGCCCCGAGGGTGAACTACTCCCTCCTCGTCATGGAGAGCGCCGGGATGATGAAGATGGCCACCGATGAGGGATTCCCCCTCCGGTAGGATGCCGGAACGGGCTCCCGAGAGGTTTTTGGTGGCTACAGAGGCTTGCTGCGGCGGAACTCCCGATCTATTGTGTTCTTCGATGGTTTTAGGGTATATGGAAATATATAGGCGAAAGAAGTCGATCGGTGGAGCCACGAGGGGCCCACGAGGGTGGAGGGCGCGCCCCCTTGCCTCGTGGCTTCCTCGAAGCTTCCCTAACTTGCACTCCAAGTTCCCTGGATTGCGTCCGTTCCAAAAATAACTTTCCCGAAGGTTTCATTCCGTTTGGACTTCGTTTGATATTCCATTTCTTTGAAACACTGAAATAGGCAAGAAAACAACAATATGGGCTGGGCCTCCGGTTAGTAGATTAGTCCCAAAAATGATATAAAAGTGTATAATAAAGCCCGTAAACATCCAAAACAGATAATAATATAGCATGAATGCTTCATCAATTATAGATACGTTGGAGACGTATCAGCGGCCTCCGTTGATCCGTGGGAGTTGGCGGCTGCGGCCAATAGGGCGGAGTCGTCTAGTCCGCTCCCGCCGTCCTGTCTGCCTGGTGCCGTTCCCCTTGGGGGTGGCCCACAGTGGGCTCCGGCGGCTCCTGGGGGGTGTAGCGGTTCGTGCCCCGTGGTGCTGCGGGGGCGCCGGCTCGTCGTCCTGTCGGCGTTGCTGCTGGGCGGGGCGTTGGCTCTGTGTCTGGATCTGTCGGCGATGGCATCCTCCCCCTCCCCCTTCTGGATCTGCTCACGCTCCTCCTCAACCCCATGTGGCCAATCCAACTCTCACCTGCTTTGCATGCCACCGTCCTGGTCATTTTCAATCTCGTTGCCAAAATCCTCCATTTTGCCTTATCTGTAGAGAAGATGGCTGATACGTGTACAACGTATCTACTTTTCCAAACACATTTGCACTTGTTTTGGACTCTAACTTGCATGATTTGAAAGAAACTAACCCGGACTGACGCTGTTTTTAGCAGAACTACCATGATGTTGTTTTATGTGTAGAAACGAAAAGTTCTCGGAATTAACTGGAAATCCACGGAGGCACTTTTTAGATTTAATAAGAATTTTTGGTGAAAGAATCAAGGCCAGGGGGGCCACAGGCTGTCCACGAGACAGGGGGGCGCGCCCTCCTATCTCGTGGGCCCCCAGACCTCGTCCGACCTCAACTCCAACTCCATATATACCATCTCGGGGAGAAAAAAATCAAGGAGAAAGTTTCATCGCGTTTCACAACACGGAGCCGCCGCCAAGCCCTAATCTCTCTCGGGAGGGCTGATCTGGAGTCCGTTTGGGGCTCCGGAGAGGGGGATTCACCACCGTCGTCATCATCAACCATCCTCCATTACCAATTTCATGATGCTCACCGCCGTGCGTGAGTAATTCCATCGTAGGATTGCTGGACGGTGATGGGTTGGATGAGATTTACCATGTAATCAAGTTAGTTTTGTTAGGGTTTGATCCCTAGTATCCACTATGTTCTGAGATTGATGTTGCCATGACTTTGCTATGCTTAATGCTTTTCACTAGGGCCCGAGTGCCATGATTTCAGATCTGAAGCTATTATGTTTTCATGAATATATGTGTGTTCTTGATCCTATCTTGCAAGTCTATAGTCACCTATTATGTGTTATGATCCGACAACCCCGAAGTGACAATAATCGAGATACTTCTCGGTGATGACCGTAGTTTGAGGAGTTCATGTATTCACTATTGTCAATGCTTTGGTCCGGTTCTCTATTAAAAGGAGGCCTTAATATCCCTTAGTTTCCACTAGGACCCCGCTGCCACGGTAGGGTAGGACAAAAGATGTCATGCAAGTTCTTTTCCATAAGCACATATGACTATTTACGGAATACATGCCTACATTACATTGACGAATTGGAGCTAGTTATATGTCACCCTATGTTATAGCTATTACATGAGGAATCGCATCCGGCATAATTATCCATCACTGATCCATTGCCTACGAGCTTTTCACATATTGTTCTCCGCTTATTTACTTTTCCTTTGCTACTGTTACAACTACTACAAAAACCCAAAAACATTTACCTTTACTATTGCTACCGTTACCATTACTCTCATACCACTTTTGCTACTAAACACTTTGCTGCAGATACTAAGTTATCCATGTGTGGTTGAATTGACAACTCAACTACTAATACTCAAGAATATTCTTTGGCTCCCCTTGTGTCAAATCAATAAATTTGGGTTGTACTTCACCCTCGAAAGCTGTTGCGATCCCCTACACTTGTGGGTTATCAAGACCAATTTCTGGCGCCGTTGCCGGGGAGCATAGCTCTATTCTCTGAGTCACTTGGGGTTTATATCTGTTGATTACTATGAAGAATTTGAAAGACGATCGAACTACTATTTTTCCCTCAACTACGAGGGGAGGTAAGGAACTGCCATCTAGCTCTGCACTAGATTCTCCTTCCGTTATTAGTAAGCTTGTGACACCTAAACCTGCTACTGCTATGAATTCTGATATGTCGCATGTTATTGATGAGGCCACTTCTGCTATGCATGATGAAACCACTTCTGTGTGTGATACTAGTTTGCCATTAGGTGAATTTCTAGATGAACAACTTGCTAGAGTTAGGGGGGATGAAAATATTGAAGATGTTATTGATAATAGTGATGATGAACGTTCCCCCTATGATTCTGTATTACCTGTTGTTCCTAAGGGTTACGTTATGAATGAAAAAGCTACTATGGAAATTCTTGCTTGCAATGATAGATCCGATCTTAAGAAATTATTAGCTAGATGGAAGCAGCAGTCTCTTAATGCTAGAATGAAACCCGATCCTGCTTTTGCTACTTCACCTATCTGTGTTACCGATAAGGATTATGAATTCTCTATTGATCCTGATATTATTACTTTAGTTGAATCTGATCATTTTTATGGCCTTGAATCTTAAACTGTTGTGGCACATCTTACCAAGTTGAATGATATAGCCACCCTATTTACTCATGATGAGAAGTCTCGCTATTTATATATCCTTAAGATATTTCTGTTCTCATTAAAGGGTGATGCTAAGACTTGGTATAATTCTCTTGCTCCTGGTTGTGCATAGTCCCCAGGATATGATTTATTACTTCTCTGCTAAATATTTCCCTGCTCATAAGAAACCAGCTGCCTTGCGGGAAATATATAATTTTGTGCAAATCAAAGAAGAGAGTCTCCCACAAGCTTGGGGGAGGCTTCTCCGGTTACTTTATGCTTTGCCTGATCATTCTCTTAAGAAAAATGAAATACTTGATATCTTTTATAATGGACTAATCGATGCTTCCAAGGACAACTTGGATAGTTGTGCTGGTTGTGTTTTCAGGGAAAGAACAGTCGACGAAGCTGAAATATTATTGAATAATATCTTGACTAATGAAAATAATTGGACTCTTCCCGAGCCAGTTCCTGAAGTAATTCCTGAACCAATTGAGCCAACTCCTGAGCCTATTCCTAAACCCACTCCGAAGAAGAGAGGTGTTTTATTTCTCAGTCCTAAAGATATGCAAGAGGCAAAGAATTCAATGAAAGAAAAAGGTATTAAAGCTGAAGATGTTAAGAATTTACCTCCTATTGAAGAAATACATGGTCTTAATATACCGCCTGAAGAACTACATTGTCTTGATAACCCGACACAGGTAGTAAAGGTAAATTCTCTCTATAGATATGATAAAGTTGAAATACCCTCTACTAAATTTCATAGCCCATGCTTAGATGAATTTGATGACTTTATGGCTAGACAAGAAAGTTTTAATGCTTATGTTGGTAGAGAGTTAAAGAATAATGCTTTCTAGATAGGACGCGTAGGTGATAATCTGGCTAGAGTTAAAGATGAACTTCACCGCGTTAGCAAATATGCTTCTATGGTTGCTACTCAAGCTGAGCAAGTACTCAAAGCTCAAAATGATTTGCTTGATGAATTAAATAATAAAAATGACTTTGCTGTTAGAGTGGCTACAAGAACTGGTAGAATGACTCGGGAACCTTTGTATCCTGAAGGCCACCCTAAGAGGATCGAGCAAGATTCTCAGAGAAATAATTTAGAAGCACCTAGTTCTTCTAAAAAGAAGAAAAAGAAAAATGATATGACTTTTCATGCTTCTAGTGAATCTATTGTAGACACACCTGAGAATCCCAATGATATTTCTATTTCTTATGATGAAACGCAATCAGGTGATGAACATGAACCTAGTGATAATGTTAATGATAATGTTCATGTTGATGCTCAACCTAAAGATAATGATGTAGAGATTGAACCTGCTATTGATCTTGATAACCCACAATCAAAGAATCAACGTTATGATGAGAGAGATTTTGTTGCTAGGAAGCACGGTAAAGAAAGAGAACCATGGGTTCAGAAACCCATGCCATTTCCTCCTAAACCATCCAAGTCAAAGGATGATGAGGATTTTGAGCGCTTTGCTAAAATGATTAGACCTATTTTCTTACGTATGCGCTTAACTGATATGATTAAAGTAAATCCTTATGCTAAATATATGAAGGATATCATCACAAATAAAAGAAAGATACCGGAAGCTGAAAATTCCAGCATGCTTGCTAATTACACTTTTAAGGGTGGAATACCAAATAAACTTGGAGATCCGGGTGTTCCAACTATACCATGCTCTATTAAAAGAAATTATGTTAGAACTGCTTTATGTGATCTTGGAGCCAGTGTTAGGGTTATGCCTCTCTCTTTATATCGTAGACTTGAATTGAATAAGTTGACACATACTGAAATATCCTTGCAAATGGCCGATGAATCAACTGCTATACCTATCTGTATTTGTGAGGATGTGTGCCTGTTGTGGTTGCAAATGTCACTATTTTAACGGACTTTGTTATTCTTGATATTCCCGAGGATGATAGTATGTCTATTATCCTTGGTAAACCTTTTCTTAATACTGCAGGGGCTGTTATTGATTGCAACAAAGGCAATGTCACTTTTCATGTTAATGGTACTGAGCATACGGTACACTTTTTGAGGAAACAATCTCAAGTTCATAGTATTAATTCTATTGAAAAAGTTCCAACTATCATTTTTGGAGGTTTTGAATTTCCTCGCCCCCCTGTCTCGTGGGCCCCTGGTGACTCCCCTCCACTTATGCCAGCACCCACATACTCCATCTTCTACCCAAAAAAATCCCCATCCAGTTCATGCCCGAGTTCTAGCTCATTTTGCTGCGATTTTTGATCTCTTAGCTCAAAGCTCCATTCACAAAACTGCTTTGGGAGATTGTTGCTTGGTATGTGAGTCCTCCATTGGTCCAATTAGTTTTTGTTCTAGTGCTTTATTCATTGCAAATTTTTGCTGCATAGGTGACCATGTTCTTGAGCTTGTATGTTAAATTTTTGAGGTCTCAAGCAATTCCACTGCATGATATAGGCTCTAGGCACTTGTAGGAGTAGTTTCTATCAATCTTGTTTAGTTTTATCCACTTTTATTTTGAAGTTACTACAATTTCAGAAATTTTTAGAAAATGTTAAGGAGGTTCTTTAAAGGCTCTTCTAGCCAAAGCTCTAAGGAAAAACAAGACAAAGAGAAGGAAAAGCCCAAGTATAATCTTCCTCGCTTCGCGGAAGTACGGTCATGTGAATGGCCATGTGAGGATTTCTTGAAGGAAGCCGGAATTCATGAAGACTTTTATGCTTTAATCGGGACTGCAGGCCTCACCGGTTTCATGAATGACCGAATCGATCAGTATCTCTTACTTACCAATACTTTCGTGCAAAACTTTTATTATTATCCTAAGAAGTCACTGCCTGCAGTATCATTTCATTTATATGATGAATTCAAAGAAATGTCTTTACGTCATTTTTGCGCGGTATGTAGGATACCTTATGAGGGAGAATTAGAGGAACCCCATCGTGATGATGTGGATGGCTTCGTTAAAACTATTGTTGTAGAAGAGCTAAAGAAGGGCTCTGAGGCAAAAGTTTCTAGCATACACTTTCCTGTTTTACGCTACTTTGCCATATTTGCCAGTAGATGCTTGATTGGTCGTGGGAATAGTGGAAATTTGAGCGTTCCAGATATTATTATTCTTCAACATGCTTTGCTGGGAGACAATACTTTTAGTATGGGTGCCGTCGTTGCTAACCGGCTAGCCCTCAATCATACAAAAGGCCCCATATTTGGAGGTATCTATGCTGCACGTCTTGCTGAAGATTTTCAGATACCCATTAGGCACCTTGATGAGGAGGAGACAAAATTACCTCCTCACATTTAGACTACAAGAGCATGGTAGCACACAAGTTTATCATTGACAACGAAGATAAGATGCTCTTGTATAAACTTAGATTTAATAAGAAACACATTTAGATTATCATTTTGCTTGCGCCTCTGTTGTTTGATTTACTTGCAGAATTTTTTTTCGTTACACCGGAAGCGGTGAACAACCATCTAGCCCAAGCTTTTACTCCAGAACCTGAACCTGAGCTGGACCCTTATCGTGCATCATCTGTCCAGTGGGATCCGGAGATGACCAGCCAGTATTATCCTGATTACACCTCTCCTTACACCGGAGAGAGTAGCGGCGGTCCTTGGTATTAGACCAACTTAGGCCAAAAGCCTAAGCTTGGGGGAGTACGTATTTCTCACCGACTTTACATTCATGTTCACACACTAGTCGTCGGTACTCATACTCTTTCATTGTATTATCCATGTTAGTTTAAATTTCTTTTTCTAGCTTTCTTCTTGTGTGTTTGTTAAACCTTAAGAAAAACCAAAAAATTAGTTAGTTTAATTTCCTTGCTTGTAGTAGAAATTAAAATGAAAACCCAAAAGATTTCTCGTTCTTCTTTTACTTGTTGGGAGCTTTCCCGTGTAAATAGTTTTATTTTCTTTTCTTTCTTTTGGGGGTCGAGAAGACTATATTGAAAATGCTTAGTGGCTCTCATATGCATGATTGATTATTTATATTTAGAGCCCATATTACTTGTCTTCTCTCTTGAGTTGAATGCTTGCAGATTCCAGCTTAGTCCAATGCACATGCACTCTTATTATTATGTCAGGACCCCGACTCAATGCCACATAGACCTAGCATGTAACACTTCATATCACTTTGCGGCCTCACGCACGGTATTCCCACGGGTGTCGCCTTACCTTTACCCGGGACCGTTTGCGCCTTTTGGCACACGTATATGACGGTGTCGCTAGCATCCATATGATAAGGAGCCCGGGCTGACATGGCTAGTCGTAAATCCAAAGTGGCACAAACTTACAGGGACAGGCATCCATGACCCAGCATCGAACGTGTCGGTCATCAGCGAGTGAATCCAGGCTGTAGCACTGGGCTAGCAGGACTCCGGTGAACCGGGCTGTAGCGGGCTAACAGGACTCCGGTATTCATCGCGTGACATTTCCCCGAAGGGACAGACACAGGAACGAAGAAGGACACATGCCGGCCAGCCTAAGTGTTCCGGAGCAGTAGCAAGCTACCATGGCTCGGTGGAAACACTAGGAGACATTTCCCGGTAAGAGAGGCTACTAAAGATAAACAACTAGATAGTCAGATCCCACACATACCAAGCATTTCAATAACATACACACAATATGCTTGATATGTGCAATACAACATGGCATCACAAAATGACTCTACGACTCAAGTAGTTTATTCAATAGGCTCCGAGGAGCGAGACATTACAAACATGGGTCTCATGACCCAACAATCAGAGCATACAAATCAAGCACAAGCGGAAGCTATCATGTCTGAGTACAGACATCTATAAATGAAAAAGGCTGAGAAGCCTGACTATCTACCAGATCCTGCCGAGGCACAAGATCGTAGCTGAGGTAACAAGCTAAACATCGAAGACCACGCGGAAATACTAGTGAGACTGAAGTCTCTCTGCAAAAACATAAAATAGGCAAACGTGAGTACAAATGTACCCAGCAAGACTTACATCAGAACTATCTACATATGCATCATTATCAACAAAGGGATGGTGGGGTTTAACTGCAGCAAGCCAGCTTTGACTCGGTGGCTATCCTAAACTACGACTGCAAGTAACTCTTTGAAGTGGCGCACACGAGTCCACATATTCACCATATCAATACACCACTATGGATCCGCTTCCGTCCCCCTACGAGAACGCCATCCATAGCACTCATGCTTATCTTGCGTATTTTAGAGTATCCACTTTCACTTGTCTATGAACTGATATAAGCAACCCAGAAGTCCTTTTCCGCGGACACGGCTATTCGAATAGATGATGTTAACCCTGCAGGGGTGTACTTCTTCACACACGCTCTCACCACTTACCGCCGTTTACACGACATGTACTCGGCAACCTTCAAGCGGAAGCCCAACGTGGGTGTCAGCCACGGCCTACCTAAACACTCAAGTCTCTAGTCCAGGTTTATCGCCTATTCGGGTTCCATCCATGAGGAGATCCGGCCGGAGTTTCGCTCACAGCCCCAAACGATGTGTACAGGGTTCCGTGACACCAATCGGGCGCCCGGTTTACCCGGCCACGTGCCTACCGCATCACAGCCCACCCCTACGGTCAGCGCTGCCCACGGCCTCCAACATACTACAAACACCAGAAACTACTTGCAACTCCTGGACAGAGGACAAGGGTGATCAAGAAGCCGAGAGGGTCCATTGGTTTCGGGCCCAATGCGTGGTAGTAGCTGAATCATGGATCACAAACACAGAACTCAGTTCCTGAGGACGGCTGCAATGAGACAACCCACCATGTACTCCTACATGGCCTCTCACCGCTACCTTTACCAAAACGTGTTCACACACTTAGCTCACACATAGTAGGACATGTTCACACGCCTCTGATTCATCCCCGATGAATCAGACCTGACTCAACTCTAAGCAGTAGCAGGCATGACAAACAAGCATGAATGAGTAGGCACAACAGGGCTCAAACAACTCCTACTCATGCTAGTGGGTTTCATCTATTTACTGTGGCAATGACAGGTCATGCAAAGGATAAAGGGGTTCAGCTACCGCAGCAAGTAACAGATGAATCGATGTTGTCCTAATGCAGTAAAAGAGAGCAGGAGCGAGAGAGTGGGATTTTATCGGAATGAACAAGGGGGTTTTGCTTGCCTGGCACTTCTGAAGATAACATTGGGTCTTCATCGGTGTCAACGATCACATCATCGGTATCACGTCTATCGAGAGGGAACAAATACCGGCAACACAGAAGGGAACACAATCAATGCAATGCACAATATGATGCATGCTATGACATGGCAATATGAATGTGTTTTGGGTTAATGCAACTAGCAACAGATTAGATGAAGTTGGTTTGAATACAAGATTCAAATTCAAACTCCATATGTGATTATTTAAATGCCCTTTAATTGATTTGTGCTAAACAGCAGCTATAAGTTGTTCTAACATGCATGAAAATGGTACAGATGGATTCCTTGAATTTTTCTGATAATTTTTCATATATAAATTATTTAATTTGGAGTTACGGTTGAATTTCTATGATTTTTAGAAGTTTTTACAATTTTCTGGAATTTCCTGAATATTTAGAATTAAAAATAATTCCAGAAAATGAATTATGGCGTCAGCATGACCTCATGCTGACCTCAGCAGGTCAACGGGCGGTCCAGGTCAATCCTGACCTGTGGGTCCCATCCGTCAGTGACTAACCTAACTAATCTAATTTAGTTAGTGGCCTGGGGCCCATTGTCAGTGTCTATTAAACTAACTAATATTTAGTTAACACTAATCCTAGCCTAATTAGCCGCGCGGGGCCCGCAGGTCAGTGAGAGAGAGGGGGTCAAACCGGGCAGTGGGGTCAACCCACGCCGGTCATCGGGTCAGCGGTCGCCGGCGTTTAGCCGCCGGCGAGTCCAGACGCGGCGGAGGGCTCGGAAATGAGCCACATGGCATCGTTTCGGCCGTGGTTTGTTGCATTCGAACGCGCGCAGTGGCGCGCATCTAGTGGTGGTGGTGACAGGTGCTGGGGTGGCCGGAAAAGTGGTCGGCGACGAGGTTTGGCGGCGGCAGCAGCTCGGGCAATCCTGGGGTGGCGCTATAGAGCACTAGAGGAGAGACCGAAGGGCGCTGCGGGCTCCTGGGAGGGCGGCGAACATGGTGACGTGCTCAGGCGCACGCTGGGATGGCCCTGGCCACGGCAACGACATGGCACGGCGGCGGCAAGCTCGGCCGTGGTCGGAAGATGGAGCTAGGGGACGGGAACAGAGGGGGCGAGCAAAGAGGAGGCAGCAGGAGCTCACAGGGAGACCGATGAGGTGGTCAGCGAGCTCGTGGGCGTCTTCGGTGCTGCGAATCGAACGGCGGCGATCGCCGGCCGTGGCGATGAAGATGGCGGTGATGGCGTGGCTTCAGGGCACCCGGCGTCGCGTGCGTCGTGGTAGAGCTTCCCGGATCCAAGGCGGAGCTCGTGGCCTAACTGGCTGGGCGTGGGGATGCTGGTGGCTCCGGTGGTGCTCGTCGGCGGTCTCGGTGCGTCCGGGGATGAGCGAGGGAGAGAGACAGAGGAGGGAGAGGGAATGCAGCGAGTGAGGGAAAAGAGAGAGAGGACATGGGGCGTCGTCGTGGCGCGAATTAGGACGAAGGGCGGCCTCCAGCGCGAAGCAGGAGGTGGCCGGGGCTCTTGGGCGCGCGCCACGCCTCGCCTCTGCCTACTGGCAGAGGAAGACGACGAGCGGCGAGGTAGATGGGCTGGGCTGGGCCGCGAGAGAAGCTGGGCCAGGCAGGTAAGCAGGTAAGTGGCCCAGGTGGCCTCTCTCCCCTTTTTTTTCTATTTTGTTTCTCTTTTCTATTTCTATAGTTTTGTTTTGAGTTTGGTTTTGAAACCAATTCAATTTATTTTGCTTCTGACAATATTTTTGGGAGCTAAAAGAATTAAAACAATGCTCCACAAAATATTTCAGAATTATTGGACCTATATTTATTTAATAGTAGATATAAATCCAATTCAAATAATTATTGCTTTAATTCAAATGCCCAAATTAAATGTTTCTGAGACACCAAAATTATTGGTTTGGATTTTACCTCTTGCCAATATTTCCAGAGGATATCAGGAACATTTTCTTGGACACATTTGAGAAGATTTAATTGTTGGTTATTTTTAGAGGTTTCTGAGGCTTTGAAAATTCCTCAATTCAAATTTCATTTGAATTTAGACATGATGCAGCAAGAGGTCTAGCCTAGTGCATTACCAGAAGCTAGGGATGTGACATATTATACACTTCGTTCGGTCGTGCGAGTGAAAGGCAATAATGGTGATATATGATGGACTTATTGGGATGAGAAAAGCTGGTATGAACTCGACCTCTCTTATTTTTGTAAATATGATGATTCATCGTTCCTGAGTCAGCTATTATGAAATAAACATATTTGCAATGACATTTAGAGATTATAGTTGCTTGTGTCATGCTTGATTAGCTGTGAGTTATAATGGTTTACCTTGCGTGGCAACATGCTGTTAGAATGATTATGATGTGGTATGATGGGAAGTTATCCTCCTTTGAATGAAATGAGTGACTGAACTTGGCACATGTTCACGCATGTAGTTGAATCAAATCAACATAGCCTTCATGATATTTATGTTCATGGTGGATTATATCCTACTCATGCTTGTACTCGGTGTGAATTAATTTTAATGCATGCTTACGACTGTTGTCGCTCTCTCAGTTGGTCGCTTCCCAGTCTTTTGCTGGCCTTCACATGTACTAAGCAGGAATATTGCTTGTGCATCCAAACTCCTTAAACCCCAAAGTTGTTCCATATGAGTCCACTATACCTTCCTATATGCGGTATCTACCTGCCGTTCCAAGTAAATTTGTATGTGCCAAACTCCAAACCTTCAAATGAAATTCTATTTTGTATGCTCGAGCAGCTCATGTTACAACTAGGGCTGCCTATATCATCCATGCTAGGTGGGTTATTCTCACGAGGAGTGGACTCCGCTCCTCATTCACGAGAAAGGGCCGGTAACCGGGATGCCCAGTCCCGGTAACCGGGAAACCTTTACCATTCTGTTTGGGAACTGCCTATAATGCATGTAGTATGGAAGATACAGCCATCTCATAGTTGTTGCATTGACAGTGAAAGTATGCCGCTCAAAATGTTATTCAATCTCTATTTTAAAATCGAGCTCTGGCATCCCTACAAATCCTTGCCTATCTATTTACTTTTTATGTTGAGTCATCACCCTTCTTATTAAAAGCACCCGCTGGAGAGCACACTGTCATTTGCATTCATTACTATTGGTTTATATTGGGTATGACTTGACTGGATCTCTTTTACCATGAATTACAATGTTTAGTCAGTCCTTGATCTTTAAAGGTGCTCTGCATTTATGTTTTGCAGTCTCAGAAAGGGCTAGCGAGATACCATTTTGTTATATCATGTTATGATTATTTTGAGAAAGTGTTGTCATCCGAGTTTTATTATTATGACTCGCTAGCTGATTATGCTATTGGTATGAGTAATTATGAGACCTGTGTGTTATTGTGAGTATGGTTAGTTCATAATATTTGCTGAAACTTGAATGATGGCTTTTCATGTTTACAACAACAAGAGCAAACAGAGTTTGTAAAAGTTTTTCTTTATCACTTTCAGTTTGTCAACTGAATTGCTTGAGGACAAGCAAAGGTTTAAGCTTGGGGGAGTTGATACGTATCCAACGTATCTACTTTTCCAAACACGTTTGCCCTTGTTTTGGACTCTAACTTGCATGATTTGAATGAAACTAACCCGGACTGACGCTATTTTCAGCAGAACTACCATGATGTTGTTTTATGTGTAGAAAAGAAAAGTTCTCGGAATGTCCTGGAAATCCACGGAGGCACTTTTCAGATTTAATAAGAATTTTTGGCGAAAGAATCAAGGCTAGGGGGCCCACGGGCTGTCCACGAGATAGGGGGCGCCCCCTAGGGGCGCGCCCTCCTATCTCGTGGGCCCCCCAGACCACCTCCGACCTCAACTCCAACTCCATATATACCGTCTCGGGGAGAAAAGATCAAGGAGACAGTTTCATCGCGTTTCATGACACGGAGCCGCCGCCAAGCCCTAATATCTCTCGGGAGGGCTGATCTGGAGTCCATTCGGGGCTCCGGAGAGGGGGATTCATCGCCGTCGTAATCATCAACCATCCTCCATCACCAATTTCATGATGCTCACTACCGTGCGTGAGTAATTCCACCTTAGGCTTGCTGGACGGTGATGGGTTGGATGAGATTTACCATGTAATCAAGTTAGTTTTGTTAGGGTTTGATCCCTAGTATCCACTATGTTCTGAGATTGATGTTGCTGTGACGTTGATATGCTTAATGCTTGTCACTAGGGCCCGAGTGCCATGATTTAAGATCTGAACCTATTATGTTTTCATGAATATATGTTTGTTCTTGATCCTATCATGCAAGTCTATAGTCACCTATTATGTGTTATGATCCGACAACCCCGAAGTGACAATAATCAGGATACTTCTCGGTGATGACCGTAGTTTGAGGAGTTCATGTATTCACTATGTGTTAATGCTTTGGTCCGGTTCTCTATCAAAAGGAGGCCTTAATATCCCTTAGTTTCCACTAGGACCCCGCTGCCACGGGAGGGTAGGACAAAAGATGTCATGCAAGTTCTTTTCCATAAGCACGTGTGACTATTTACGGAATACATGCCTACATTACATTGACGAATTGGAGCTAGTTCTATGTCACCCTATGTTATAGCTATTACATGAGGAATCGCATCCGGCATAATTATCCATCACTGATCCATTGCCTACGAGCTTTTCACATATTGTTCTCCGCTTATTTACTTTTCCGTGGCTACTGTTACAACTACTACAAAAACCCAAAAGCATTTACCTTTACTATTGCTACCGTTACCATTACTATCATACCACTTTTGCTACTAAACACTTTGCTGCAGATACTAAGTTATCCAGGTGTGGTTGAATTGACAACTCAACTGCTAATACTCAAGAATATTCTTTGGCTCCCCTTGTGTCGAATCAATAAATTTGGGTTGTACTTCACCCTCGAAAGCTGTTGCGATCCCCTACACTTGTGGGTTATCAATGGCCACCTTACTGTTGATTGCCAGAATTGTATCAAACCTCCAGGCTTCGTTCATTATGGTCTTGGTCTCCCTAGCTGTTCCTTCTTTGCCCTTGACCATGAGGTCCCTGTTGTTGTCCCAATCCCAGCGCTTTCTAACTCCGGTATCATCTCTGTCTAGTCTAAGCGCATCACCCCTCAGGTCCTCCTCGATGAACTCCGGCTCTGGGATGATGGGGGATGGGACTGACAAGTTTGCCAGTTGTCTGACTTTGAGTTTGCTGCGACTTTTCCGTCCAAGGAAAGCCTCTGGATGATCTCCTCCTGTACCAGCTTCACGCTTCCCCTCAATCAACTGGTCGTCTCTGTCCAAGATGCATCTAATGGGTCTAAAGCAACCTCTTCGTTGTCTGAAGTCTGGGTCCTTGTTGATGATTTTCCCCCTGCTCTTCGCTCCTCTGCTTTCATCATGGCCTTCGGTGTTCTCGTCGGCAAGCCCATTGAGGTTGACCTGGAGTCCTTGGTTGTCTTGGGCCCGGTGCGCCTACGGGCATGGGTGGTGGATCTTCTCGGTGTCTGTGGCTCCATCGATGTCTTCCCCTTGGCCGGAGGCTTCCGGTTTAGGGTTCGGGTCGAGGGAGACACGGGCCCGGCGTC
>NC_041383.1:63761435-63828919 GCF_002162155.2 Triticum dicoccoides
CAAGGACGATGATGGGCTCCAGGATGATTCTCTCCATGGTAATGATCACTGCTTTACCCAGTCGGAGTGGGATGGGCTTTTGCTTGAGGATCAAGATTTGCTTAAGGAGAACGCCTCGGCTGGTGGGTGCCAAGGATTCGCGGTGTGATACTGTTGGGGGAGCCGCGGCCTCTCGGGGGTCTAAGGGCACACCATTCTCTGTGGTGTGTTCTAACCTCCCAGCCCGCCCTGCTTCCCCTTCCCTCTCGGGTATCGAAGACTTGCCCCCGGCCAGCCCCCTGGCCTCGAAGAAGAAGAAGAAGGCGTCCATTAAGAAGTTCTTCGCTTGCAGCAGGGTGTCTGGTGGACCCAAGCAGTCTGTTGCTGGGATGTGCCGCAGGCTGGATGCTGACCTGGGCGCGGCTTCGGGGCCGTCTTCTACCGCGGCCTCCCCCTCTCATGCTCGTCCGACGCCGTTGCGCTCGCCTGCCTCCACAGCCCGCAAGAGCGGCTGTGTCCCCAACAATGGTGAGCGGATTGCGGATCAGGAGGCTCGGCGCGCTGCAGCTAGGGATCTGTCCCGTTCAGGTTCGCTTCCTTGCTCCTCTCCTCCCTGTCCTCCTCATGTTCTTTCACCTTTTTGTTTAGTGCTTCCTTCTCAATCCAATGATCATTTATTACGTATCTTAGAGGATGTGGGCATCACCTGTGATCCTAGTTTTGGTTCCCCTACAGCTCTGTTAGATATTATAAGGGCTAATGAAATGGCTCACGCGGACCTAGCTAAAGCCAAGGAGGCTGTTTCGGGTAATGTGGCCCCACTAGTTGTGGCTGGTGGGGATGTGGAGGGATCTGATAGGGTTCAGGTGTCCTCAGGAATACCTGCATGGCCCCAAGCACGTCGAGTCTTTGCATCAAGAATCTTTCTCATAGATGAAGGCCTTATTTTGGAATATTAGGGGTTTCGGCGCTAGGGGGCGTCGGGACCAGCTCAAAGATTTAGTTCGTTCTGAAAATATTGATATCATTGGTCTAGTGGAAACTCTGAAACCTTCTTTCTCTCCAAATGAGTTATCCGCTGTCACTGGGGTTCATAGGTTTGATTGGAACTTCGTGGCTGCTTCTGGACATTCGGGGGGTATTCTTCTTGGCACTAAAAAGGATTTGTTTGATTTTGTTGCTTTCGATCATGGGAGTTTTTGGGCTAGCTCTGTGGTTTCTCACTATTCCCTCAACTCCTTATTAGAAATTATGGTGGTTTATGGTCCGGCTGATCACTCCCTCTCTCAGATTTTTTTGGATGAATTGTGGAATAAAATTGATTCCTGTGACTTACCTCTACTCATTGGGGGAGATTTTAACTTGTTGTGTTCCCCTATGGACAAAAGCTCTCCCAGTTTCTCGTGGACGCTCGCTGATGCTTTCAATGCTTTTATTCGGGATACAACTATCCGTGAAATCCCTAGGGTTGGTGCCCGATTCACTTGGACTAATCGCCAATCCATTCCCATTCGGTTTGTCCTAGATCGTGTTTTCTTTTGCTCCAGGAGGGATACTCTGTTTCCCCGCGCCGTTTTGAGGGCCCAGCCCATTGTGGGCTCTGATCACTCCCCCTTAATTCTTGATGACGGGATCCACTCGGTCTCCTTCACCCGCTTTCAGTTCGATGCTTCTTGGATATTGGTGGAGGCTTTTGTAGACCTGGTAGCTCAAAAGATCGCTAGTTTCTTATCCTCTGACCGGCGTTCCTTTGGCCTGATGGACGACTGGCATCAGTGCTCCTACTTTCTTCGTAGATTCCTTCGTGGCTGGTCCAAGCACCATTATGCGGAGTCTAGGCCCGACAAAGTGCGGCTGGCTGCCCAAATTGGCTCCCTTGATGCTCGTGCTGATGGTCTGGGCCTTTCTCCCATGGACTGGTAGATGCGTTATGGTTTGTGATACGTCTCCAACGTATCTATAATTTATGAAGTATTCATGCTATTATATTATCCATCTATGATGTTTTATATGCATTTATATGCCATTTTATATGATTTTTTGGACTAACCTATTAACCTAGAGCCCAGTGCCAGTTTCTGTTTTGTCCTTATTTTTGAGTTTTACAGAAAAGGAATACCAAACGGAGTCCAATTGACGTGCCAATTTTTGATGATTTTTTATGGACCAAAAGAAGACCACGGAGCATCGGAGTTGGGCCAGAAGATTCCCGGGCTGCCCACGAGAGTGGGGGGCGCGCCCACCCCCCTAGGGCGTGCCCCCCTATCTCGTGGACAGCCGGGAGACCCCCCTGATGTGAAACCAACGCAAAAAATTCCTATAAATACAGAAACCTTCGGGAAATAACCTAGATCGGAAGTTCCGCCGCCGCAAGCCTCTGTAGCCACGAGAAATCAATCTAGGCCCTCTCCGGCACCCTGCCGGAGGGGGCCATCATCACCGGAGGCCATGGAGGAGGATCTCGGAGGGGCCATCATCGCCATGAAGGCCAAGGACCAGAGGGGGAAGGCCATGGAGGAGGAAGCACAAGGGGGAGAACCTCTCCTCCACTCCCTTGGTGGCACCAGAGTGCCATCGGGAGGGGAATCATCGCCGCGGTGATCGTCTTCATCAACATCACCATCATCATCACCATCCTCATCTCTTTTACGCGGTCCACTCTCCCGCACCCCGCTGTAATCCCTACTTGAACATGGTGCTTTATGCCGCATATTATGATTCAATGATGTGTTGCCATCCTATGATGTTTTAAGTAAATATCTTTTGTCCTTGGGTTGATTGATGGTCTAGATTGGTACGAGTTGTATGTTTTATTTTGGTGCTATCCTATGGTGCCCTCTGTGTCGCGCAAGCGTGAGGGATTCCCGCTGTAGGCTGTTGCAATACGTTCATAATTCGCTTATAGTGGGTTGGTCAGTGACTGAAACACAAACCCGAGTAAGGGGGTTGTTGCGTATGGGAATAAAGAGGACTTGATGCTTTAATGCTATGGTTGGGTTTTACCTTAATTAGTAGTTGTGGACACTTGCTAGAGTTCCAATCATAAGTGCATATGATCCAAGTAGAGAAAGTATGTTAGCTTATGCCTCTCCCTCATATGAAATTGCAATGACGACTACCGATCTTGTTAACAATTGCCTAGGACAATTCTGCACTCCGATCCACCATTATTCCACACTCGCTATTTATAATATTTAGTAATATATTCTAACTTTATGATAACAGCACCTACTTTCATATTTTAGCTCTCCGATATCATGCAAAGTTATCCTCTTTATACCCACAACACAGTTTTATTTCTTGGAAGCAAACGTTCGGTGCACGTAGAGTCGTATCATTGGCAGATAGGGCTTGAGAGAATATTGATCTTACCTTTGGCTCCTGGTGGGTTCGACACTCCATACTTATCACTTCCACCTTTGGGAATTGCTACGATGATTCCCTGCACTTGGGGATTATCAAGCTCTTTTCTGGCGCCGTTGCCGGGGAGCAATAGCGTGGGGTTGATATTCTCGTGTGTGCTTGTTTGCTTTCTTCACTAAGTATATTTTGTTTTTCCTTTTTGTTTATGTTTAGTTGTGAGTGAAACATACAATTTTTTTTAAAAAGAATGAAAATACAAAAAAAATTACTTGCCTCCCATGCCTAAAAAAGTTTTTCAAAAAGAGAAGTGATTGGAAAGGTATGCATTGAAGAAGTGAGGGTCGACCTTGAGCACTTGTGTTCATGCTCACGGAAACAATGTAGAATTTTTCATGGAAGTTTCTCTGTAAATAATTATCCCCTTATATATATATCCATTGTATTATAAAAATAATGTTCCAAGCTTTGGTTTTAGTATGATAAGATTGCTTGCTTACTATGTGCAGAACAAAAACAGAAACTTTGGCTGTAGTGCATGAATTTACATTTTTTACTGGAAAGTCAAATGGATCTGAAACTTTTTGCACATTACTTCTGTACAAATTTTTCAAATTTTAAAATTTATTTCATAATTTGTGGAGTTACATAAGTTTACTAAACTTCCAGATTACTACAGACTGTCTTGTTCTTGACAGATTCTGTTTTTCGTGTGTTGTTTGCTTATTTTGATGCATCTATGGCTAGTATGTAAGGGTATGAACCATAGAGAAGTTGGAATACAGTAGGTTTAACACCAATACAAACAAATAATGAGTAAATTACAGTACCTTAAAGTGGTAGTTTGCTTTATTACACTAACGGATCTCACAAGTTTTTGTTTAAGTTTTTGTGAATGAAGTGTTTGAAGAACGAGGAGTTACCGATGTGAGAAGAATAAAGAGAGACAAGAGTTCAAGCTTGGGTATGCCCAAGGTACCCCAAGTAAATATTTCAAAGGATACTCAAGCATCTAAGCTTGGGGATGCCCCGGTTGGCATCCCATCTTTTTTCTTCAACAAATATCGGTATACTTCGGTTTTTGTTTTGTTCACATGATTTGTGTCCTTTGTGTTTTTATTTTTCCTTAAGAATCATGCTAGTATGAGATAGCTCTTCATTTATTTATAGAATACTTCATGTGCTTCACTTATATCTTTTAAGTATGATCTTATAGAATTGCTCTTTGTGCTTCACTTAAATCGTTTGAGTACGGTTTTATAGAATGCTTCGTGCGCTTCACTTATATATTTTGAGCGTGGATATTGGCTAGTCTATATTAATTGTAGAATGCTCCAGGAACTTCACTTATATCTTTTGGAGTATGAATAATACTATAATTTAAAGTGGGTTTGGAAGAGTGTCAACTTTAGGAATTAGTGATCCCACTATGTTGGAGGGTGTTGAATTTTGTACGATATTTATGAAAGTGGATTTGGAAGAGTGTCAACTTTAATTAGTTAGTATTCCACTATTTTGGAAGAGGTTCCAATTGAGTATGAGAACAAAGTTGCTATCCATGATGCTACAGAAAATTATTATGAGGGAAGAATATGTGCTTGTAGGAGTTGCAATAATATCAAGTTTCCTCTCTATGTGCTTAAAGTTTTGTAGTTATACTTGTTTTGCCTTCATATGCTAGTTGACTTTTGTTCATATAAATTGTGTGCTCACAAAATCCCTAGGCATAGGAAGTGAGTTAGATTTAAATGTGCTAGTCATATTCTTCATGATGCTCTCTTTGTGTTTCAACTCTTTTCTTTTATGCGAGCATCATTGAAATCATCATGCCTAGCTAAAAGGCATTAAAGAAAAGCGCTTGTTGGGAGACAACCCAATATTTGCCCTTACTGTTTTTGTTGTGTCTACATGATTAAGCTACTGTATTAATAATGTTTTATAGCTTTTTTTCAATAAAGTGCCAAGTAAGACCTTTGGGAAGACTTGGGTGAAAGTTAATGTGATCTTGCTGTAAAAACAGAAACTTTGTGCTCACGAGATTAGCTGTCATTTTTTACAGAAGAGTGATTTTGAGTTGATTCTTGTTGCAGAAGATTAATAGACAAATTCCTCACGTCCACAAATTTATTTCATAATTGTTGGAGTAGAAGAAGTATGGTTATTGTTCAGATCATTACAGACTGTTCTGTTTCTGACAGATTCTGTTTTCATTGCATAGTTTGCTTGTTTTCTAGTTTCTATGGCTTGTATTTCTCAATATAAATTTTAGAAATGATATGGTACAGTAGGCATTTCATGAAAATAATTATGAACCTTGTCTTTTACAGTACCAAAGTGCATGGTTTACTCTTTATCATACTAACCTATCTCACGAAGTTCCATCAAGTTTTGTGTGATTGAAGTTTTCAAGTTTTGGGTGAGATATCGATATCAGGAGAATAAGGAGTGGGAAGACCCTAAGCTTGGGGATGCCCAAGGCACCCCAAGGTAATATTCAAGGATGACTGAAGCGCCTAAGCTTGGGGATGCCCCGGAGGGCATCCCTTCTTTCGTCTTCAAAACTATCGGTATACCTTACTCGGAGCTATATTTTTATTCGTCACATGATATGTGTTTTTCTTGGAGCGTATTTTAAATTTTACTTGCTGTTTGAATAAAGTCATTGGATCTGAAATATTGAATAAAAAAGTAACCCTCCCATGGCTAGTTAATTATTTGACTACTTAGTGTCCCTCACTCATATCTTTTGGAGTAGTTTGTCATTTACTCGTGTGCTTCATGAATATCTTATGAGTAAATGGGGGAATGAATTGAATGTCATAAATCTGAATTTCTATATGTTTCATATGCTTATAACATGGATAGTAATGACTTCACATATAAAGAGTATGAGGCATAAAAGTTTTTAAGAATTGGCAAACGTAGTTTTGGTCATTGTTGCAATTAATAGGAAGTAATAAGGAAAGAGAGGTTCACATACAAATATATTATCTTGGACATCTTTTATGATTGGGAGCACTCATTAAGTATGGCATGCTAAAAGAGTTGACGTTGGACAAGGAAGACAACGTAATGGTTTATGTTTTCTCACATCTCCGTTAAAGTATATTATCATTGACCTTCCAAATATGTTGAGCTTGCCTTTCCCCCTCATGCTAGCCAAATTCCTTGCACCAAGTAGAGATACTACTTGTGCTTACAAATATCCTTAAACCCAGTTTTGCCATGAGAGTCCACTATACCTACCTATGGATTGAGTAAGATCCTTTAAGTAAGTTGTCATGTTCCAGGCAATAAAAATTGCTATCTAAATATGTATGACTTATTAGTGCAGAGAAAATAAGCTTTGTACGATCTTGTTGTGGAAGCAATAAAAGCGACGGACTGCATAAGAAAGGTCCACATACAAGGGGCAATATAAAGTGACGTTCTTTTGCATTAAGATTTTATGCATCCAACCCTAAACGCACATGACAACCTCTGCTTCCCTCTGCGAATGGCCTATCTTTTACTTTATGTTTTTACTTTATGCTTGAGTCAAGGTGATCCTCACCTTTCCCTTTTTCATTTTATCCTTTAGCAAGCTCCTCGTGTTTCAAAGATCATGATATATATATATCCAATTGGATGTAAGTTAGCATGGGCTATTATTGTTGACATCACCGAAAGGTGAATACGTTGGGAGACAACACAATAAGCCCCTATCTTTCTCAGTGTCCGGCTGAAACTCCATAACTGTTGGGGATATAACTATTTGTGTAAGCCGCCCAGGAGGGGCCGGGTTACGCAAAGAAGACTCACCAGAAAGAAGCCCAAGACCAAGCATGAATATGGCGGTTCAATAAAGGGCTTAAAGCCCACAGGCGACTTAAGGCCCGTTGTAGTAAACCGCCATGATGGCATGACTTGTATCATAAGGTAGATTTAACTAGTCACCAAGCCAGACACTGTTTATAAGCCGGCCGGGACTCTGTAAGCCACAGGGCGTCAACCCGTGTATATAATGGGACGACCTGCTGGCGGCTTAGGGCAAGAAACAACTCATCGAGAGCCGGGCATAGCGTATCTCGCTCCCTGGTCATCGAAACATCAATACCAACCCAACTAGACGTAGGCCTTACCTTCACCGTAAGGGGACGAACTAGTATAAACCCTCTCGTGTCCTTTGTCCCGATTAACCCCTTCAAGCTTCCTAGTTGTGATGGCTCCACAACTAAGTCCTTTCACGAGGACATCTGACGTGATAATTCCACGACAATAACCACAAGTATTGCGTGAGTGTTAGCAATTGTAGAAGACTATATGATAGTTGAGTACGTGGACTTGCTGAAAACCTCTATTCTTGACTCTTTCTAATGTTATGATAAATTGCAATTGCTTCAATGACTGAGATTATAGTTTGTTAGTTCTCAATAAAGTTTCTGAACCATACTTGACATTGTGAATAGATTATTACTTGATCATGAAAAGTTTTATGAGATAAGCTACTATTATGACACATATTGATGCTAGAAAAGGTGATTGAAATTATCATTGATCAAACTTGTGCACCTGCTAGCATTCACACTTCATAAATTATTTCTTTTATCATTTACCTACTCGAGGACGAGTAGGAATTAAGCTTGGGGATGCTGATACGTCTCCAAGGTATCTATAATTTATGAAGTATTCATGCTATTATATTATCCATCTATGATGTTTTATATGCATTTATATGCCATTTTATATGATTTTTGGGACTAACCTATTAACCTAGAGCCCAGTGCCAGTTTCTATTTTCTCCTTGTTTTTGAGTTTTATAGAAAAGGAATACCAAACGGAGTCCAATTGACGTGCCAATTTTTGATGATTTTTTTATGAACCAAAAGAAGACCACGGAGCATCGGAGTTGGGCCAGAAGAGTCCCGGGCTGCCCACGAGAGTGGGGGGCGCGCCCACCCCCCTAGGGCGCCCCCCTATCTCGCGGACAGCCCAGAGACCCCCCTGACGTGAAACCTACGCCAAAAATTCCTATCAATACAGAAACCTTTGGGAAATAACCTAGATCGGAAGTTCCACCGCCGCAAGCCTCTGTAGCCACAAGAAATCAATCTAGGCCCTCTCCGGCACCCTGCCGGAGGGGGCCATCATCACAGGAGGCCATGGAGGAGGATCTCGGAGGGGCCATCATCGCCATGAAAGCCAAGGACCAGAGGGGGGAGGCCATGGAGGAGGAAGCACAAGGGGGAGAACCTCTCCTCCTCTCTCTTGGTGGCACCGGAGTGCCATCGGGAGGGGAATCATTGCCGCGGTGATCGTCTTCATCAATATCACCATCATCATCACCATCCTCATCTCTTTTACGCGGTCCACTCTCCTGCACCCCGCTGTAATCCCTACTTGAACATGGTGCTTTATGCCGCATATTATGATTCAATGATGTGTTGCCATCCTATGATGTTTTAAGTAGATATTTTTTGTCATTGGGTTGATTGATGGTCTAGATTGGTACGAGTTGTATGTTTTATTTTGGTGTTGTCCTATGGTGCCCTCCGTGTCGCGCAAGTGTGAGGGATTACCGCTATAGGGTGTTGCAATACGTTCATGATTCTCTTATAGTGGGTTGGTCAGTGACTGAAACACAAACCCGAGTAAGGGGGTTGTTGCATATGGGAATAAAGAGGACTTGATGCTTTAATGCTATGGTTGGGTTTTACCTTAATGCTCTTTAGTAGTTGCGGACGCTTGCTAGAGTTCCAATCATAAGTGCATATGATCCAAGTAGAGAAAGTATGTTAGCTTATGCCTCTCCCTCATATGAAATTGCAATGACGACTACCGATCTTGTTAACAATTGCCTAGGACAATTCCGCACTCCGATCCACCATTATTCCACACTCGCTATTTATAATATTTAGTAATATATTCTAACTTTATGATAACAGCACCTACTTTCATATTTTAGCTCTCCGATATCATGCAAAGTTATCCTCTTTATACCCACAACACAGTTTTATTTCTTGGAAGGAAACGTTCGGTGCATGTAGAGTCGTATCAGTGGCAGATAGGCCTTGAGAGAATATTGATCTTACCTTTGGCTCCTTGTGGGTTCGACACTCCATACTTATCACTTCCACCTTTGGGAATTGCTACAATGATTCCCTGCACTTGGGGATTATCAGTTTGGAAGAGGCCCTGTTAGTTCTTCATCGCCAGGAAGAAGTGTATTGGAGGCAAAGAGGCTCCATTAATTGGACTCTAAAAGGCAATTCTCCCACTGCGTATTTCGTCGCCATTGCCAAAGGCAGGCGCCGGCGTTGTCTCATCGATAGCCTTCTTATCAATGGTGTTAGGGCGTTGACCAGACTGAGATTATGAGACATGTAGTTCATTTCTTTTCCTCTCTCTTCTCCGCCAAACCTGAGGTGGGCTTTAGATTTGCTAGTGCTTTTTGGTCCTCCCGCGACCAGATTTCGTTTGGTGAGAACAAGGAATTGCTAGTTCCTTTATCTGAAGATGAGATATTTGAGACAATCCGTTCTGCCAATTCTAACGCGGCCTCGGGGCCCGACGGCTTCTCCATCCCTTTCTTTAGGCAATTCTGGCCTCAGTTAAAGGGCCTTGTCTAGGCGATTATCCAAGGCTTTTGGCTGGGAACCGTTGATATCTCTAGGCTGAACTACACTGTGCTCACTTTTATTCCTAAAGTCAAAGGGGCTGACTTGATTACCCAATTTAGACCTATTGCCTTGATCAACAACTTCGCAAAGTTACCAGCCAAAGGTTTGGCTACTAGGCTATCTCCGATCGCTCACCTTGTTATTAGTCCTTTTCAGTCTGTGTTCATAAAGGGTAGATACATTCTGGATGGTGTGCTCTGTTTGCATGAGATTGTCCATGATTTGCGGATCCAGGGGACTAAAGTTGTGGTTCTCAAGCTAGATTTTGAAAAAGCATACGATTCGGTTAGCTGGCATTTCCTCCGCCAGGTCCTCCTTGCTAAGGGTTTCGATGGTCCGGTGGTGCACTGTCTTATGCAGCTAGTCACGGGAGGTCACACGGCGGTGTCGGTCAATGGGCAGATCAGTAACTTTTTTGCTAATGGCAGGGGTCTCAGACAAGGTGACCCGGCCTCCCCCCTCCTCTTCAACTTTGTCGTAGACGCCCTCTCACATATCTTGTCTCGAGCTGCTATGGCTGGTCACATTTCCCCTGTCATCTCTCACCTTATCCTCAATGGCATTACCCATCTTCAATACGCGGACGACACTATTATCATGGTGGATCTTAATGAGGCTAGTATCTCTCATATGAAGTTCCTGCTCCTCTATTTTGAAGCCCTGTCAGGTCTTAAAATCAATTTTTCAAAGAGCGAAGTCATTGTCACTGGGGTCTCCGATGTCGAGGCTCAAAGACTTGCGCATCTCCAAAATTGTTTCCTAGGTTCCTTCCCTTTCAAATATTTGGGCCTCCCAATTTCCCCCCATAAGCTCCTAGCTAAAGATTTTGCTCTGGCAGTTACCAAGGTTGGGAACAGGGTTTTACCGTGGAGAGGCCGTTACAACACCCAAGCGGGCAAGGTTGCCCTCACCAATGCTTGTTTGCCTTCTCTCCCAAGGTTTCTAATGGGCTTTTACCTCTTGTCGGGAGGGATTCACACGGGCTTTGACAAACACAGGGGTGCTTTTTACTGGAATTCTTCCGGTAACAAGCGCAAGTATAGGTTGGTCAAATGGAAACTGATTTGCAGACCTAAGAGCATTGGGGGCTTAGGGATCATCAATACTTCGGTTATGAACAAGTGCCTCATGGTAAAATGGTGGTGGAAAATCATGTCCCTTGAGGAGCATCCCCTCTGGTTATCCTTCCTCATGGCCAAATACTTCCCGGACTCGACTCCCATGTTTGCATCTTCCTCGGGTGGCTCCTAGTTCTGGCATCAGCTTGTTAAAGTCCGGCCTATCTTTCAATATTTGGTTAAATTCGTAGTTAGAAATGGTAAGTCCACTCGTTTTTGGTTAGACTGGTGGGTCGGGGAGTCCACTCTCGCTGTGGCCTTCCTTGTTCTTTTCTCTTACTGCTCTGATCCAGAGATCTCTATCTTCGAGCTCTCCGTTAATAATTGGGACCTCGCCTTTCGTCGATCCCTTTCTC
This sequence comes from Triticum dicoccoides, assembly GCF_002162155.2. NCBI lineage: Eukaryota > Viridiplantae > Streptophyta > Magnoliopsida > Poales > Poaceae > Triticum > Triticum dicoccoides. The sequence continues at coordinate 63,772,908 of NC_041383.1, forward strand.
CCGCAGAGTTGGAAGACTGGCATGTCTTACTGCTTGCTTCCCCATGCTCTCGGATGAAGATGATTCGGTCGTTTGGCCTCATGCCTCTTCTGGTCGGTTTTCGGTTAAGACTGCTTACGCTAAGCTTATCTCCGATGCTCTCACGTCGAAATTTAAGAACATTTGGATGGCCCGTATTCCTCCTAAGAATAAAATCTTTATGTGGTAAGCTTTTCATGGGAAGCTTCCTGCGGCTGATCAAATCCGGAAAAGGAATGGCCCGGGCTCTGATAGATGAGTGCTTTGTGGGGCCATTGAAAACACCGAGCATATTTTCTTTCATTGTTCTTTGGCTAAACTCCTTTGGTGTTGCATCCGACATTGGCTTCATGTTAGTTGGAACCCCTCGTCCTTCGAGGACCTGTGACGCTGTGCTTCTGCTTTATCTAGGGTGACTAAAAGGGTTTTTTGGGTTGGCTGGGCTGCGATATGTTGGGCGCTCTGGACTACTAGAAACAAGTTTACTATTGAGCATGTCTTCCCGGCTAACCCTGTGAGTTGCTTATGTAAAGCTAATGTCTTCTTGCAGCATTGGAGATTATTGACTAAGGAGGCGGACCTTGAGGCTTTTGACGATATGGTATCTAAGATGTGGTCGACGGCTTCCTGCCTGCTGCGGCACTCTCGGACGACGTCTTAGCTTTGTCCTTTTGGTTTCGGCGCTGGCCTGCATGCCATGATTGGCTAGGGTGCCATGTAATCGTACTTGCTAGCTGTTGCTTAATACTCTATTCGTCTGGTGTTGGTGCTGTAACTCTGCCTGCTGGCTTCATTTATAAAGTCGGGTGTATGCCTTTTTTCTAAAGAAAAATACTCGTTTAGAAGGTAGTAGGAATCTAGAAACAACTCAGGTGGCATGGCATGTTAAAACCTACAGGGGATAGAATCACAACGAAACACGAAAGGAAGAAAGAACCACGAGAAAGTCCTCCACAAACTACGGAGGATGCAGTAGTGACTATATTCAATGGTCGACGATCAAGCGATGTAAACTCACTTGGGCTGTTTTCATGTGTACTCACTGGGACTGTTCTCCAAATTCTGTTTTCAGCCGGTACCATTAACCTGACCTCCAGTTCTCAATTGGATAACATGATATCAACATTTCAAGAGTTTCTGAACCTCGGGTACAAAAACGAGAACAAAAGACACCCAGATCTGGTGCTTCGACCAGCACTTTCCCTTCGAGATGGCCATTCGCTATGCACCGAAATTTGTTCTATATTTTCTTCATCTATCTAAATTTCTCCACCTTACTATATCAGATAACAACTACTCTACTTAAAAACGAAAAGATCAGAAAACTTGATGTAAACAGTTCTAGCACCTTACTTCGCATATTTGGCAACAGGTTTCAACTGCCTGATGGCCGGTAGCTCCTCAATATCAGAAAACACCATCACAAGGTCATAATACGGTAGTAAATCCTATAGGAAGCATTCTGTTTTCTCAATTTTTTGATGGCGCCTTCTTTGATCTGGGTTTTCTAACACATCAGAAAGGCCTCTCATACTTGTTTTGGGTTGAGGCCCGGGCCAGGGGGTTGCGGATAAGTTGTTCATGTCCATCTCTACAAGCGGACACTTGGTGAGACTCCTCGACCAACCGTGGACGTCATTAATTGGTTGTTGCAAGAGTACCAATGGTGTCAAATTTCTTCCCCTTCCTCTGGACCGGCGGAAATTCAGCTACGACTTGTGATGAAGGATGGAAGACTTGTTGTGATGCTAGTCGAGATTGTCATTAGGTTGTAAATGGATCTATTGCAATACTTGTGTGAATCCATATTATAAAAGGAGATCGATTCTTCTGATAATAAGTCGACAAATTTATATGACTCATGCGCTTATGAGTTCCATCTGAAGATGCTCATCGACAAAGGATGTAACTCTTCACAAAATGATCCTCATAACCAGTATACTCCTTCGGTTTCAAGGTACAATATGGATATAAGATTTTTCAAGTCCAAACTTCATAAATTTTGACCAAGTTTATAGAAAAATTTAAAAACATCCTCTGGTATCCTTTCTGCGTTGGGAAAAACTGCCCGTAAAATTCATTTAAGGCGAACCGTGAATCGATTTTACGGGATGGTAATTTAGGGGCTGTTTGGATTATGACTATCTTTGCCATATATTGCCACATGATTTTTGCCATACTTGTCACCCTTGCCTTAGTTAAGTTGCTCAAATTGTTAACCACACTTTGGTTTGCCTAAAAAAATCTTGCCACACTTTTTGTGTCTATAACATGTGGGGCTCACTGCTCATAAAACAAATTTTTGCCTTAGGTGTGGTTAAAACACCTATCTAACTTGATCAAAGTTGCCTAAGATTAGGTGTGACAAAGTGTGGTAAGGTATGACTAGGAAGCAAACAGCCCCTTAGCACGTCTGCTAAAGATGATATAAGCTAAGACTAGCTTGGCCATATATAATTCACTCACGTGAAAGGCAAGATGCTTAATTGTCTGACAATTAACAGCGCAGTGAATTTGCAACTGCGTGTGCATGGGAAGACGTGACAGACATGCGGCAGTGAGCAGGCCACGGAGGCAGCCCGGGATGATAGATAAGGGAAACCGCACCAATAAAATACTTTGAGCGCTGAGAGCATCCCATTCCGAGAGAGCTTTTACAATTTTTAGAGATGTTAACCCTCTTCTGATCTTCTCTTCCAAACCAAACTAACCCACAAGGCGTTGCACTTGCGAACTTCCCCCCGTGATCAGATCAATCCGATCACCGGCACCGCCCACCGCCACCACCGACCGATTCGTTCGCGCGCCATGGCAGCTGAAACCGATCACCAGCGACGCGCTGATCACGTCGTGCTGTTCCCGTTCATGGCGCAGGGCCACCTCGCGCCGTTCCGCTGCCTCGCCGCCCTCGTGCGCCGCTGCCGGCCGGACGCCCGGGTCACCTTCGTCGCCACCTCCTGCACGGCCGAATCCCTCCGCGCCCACCTCGACGACGAAGGCATCGCCGTCCACGCCATCCCCTTCAGCCCCGCCAACGCCAGCGTACGCTCCTTCCAGCGGCTCATCGACCTCTTCCTCGCCTCCGAGTCCCTCCGTCCGGCGTTCCACCAGTTCATCGTGGAACTCAGACGCTCCGACCCCCTCGCCGATGTGCACGTCGTGGCGGACATGTTCCTGGCCTGGACGGTGGACGTCGCCCGCGGCGACCCCGGCGTCACGCACTCCGTCCTGCTCACCAGCAGCGGCTACGGCTCGGCGCTCTACTCGCTCTGGAACAGCGTCCCGCTTGTCCCCAGCGACGACGATGACGAGTGCTTCATCCTCCCGAGCTTCCCGGACATCAGCGTCCACCGTTCACAGCTCACCGATCACCTCGCGGCGGCCGACGGCTGCGACACGTGGTCCACCTTCATCCGCAGGCAGATCGCCGCCTTCTCACGTGCCGACGCGCTGCTCGTGAACACCGCCGAGAAGCTGGAGCCCAAGGGATTAAGCATGCTCCGGCAATGGCTCCACAATGTCCCGATATTCCCTGTCGGGCCGCTGCTCCGGGCAGCAAGATCGGCATTGCCGGAGAAGGCGACAACGACTAGCCCCATCTTGGCTTGGCTCGGCAAGCAACCGAGGCTCGGTGCTGTACGTGTCGTTCGGGTCGCTGTACACGATCTCCGCGTCGCAGGCGACGGCGAAAATATAAAATAGCACAGCTGCACCCCGGCCCTCTTATCCGGGTCGTTCATATACATCGGGATATGCGTCAGCCTTTACCATAAGATGGCCAGGCCACGGTTACATCGGATGGGTTAGTAGTACCCGTCGCCCGTGATATGCCTATCTCATAGCCTAGGGTACTGTTCAGCTAGAGAAAAGTTCAGGCACTATCGGACACGGGGGGAGGCGGCCCGTGACAAAGGTATGTCTGCGTCCCCACTCGTACCTCCAGGAGCATGCTAGGCGGCGGGGGAGGGGGGTCCAAGGAAGGCAGAGCATGAACTGAAGCCAAATCCTTGCGGGAGGCAGGAGCGGCTGGTGAAAGAGGATGGGCGGACGATAGATCCGGGCGATAGATCCGACCCCGACCACCCTCCATCGATCGGCCTGACTGCGGAGGACGGGTCGCCGGCGGCTTGGTTGGATCCGTGCTCCGGCTCAGGGACAAGAAGGAGAGGGGATTCAGAAACTCGCTTGGGGAATCTTAAGAAATCGACTATATCGCATCCCGGACGAGCGTTGCGATTAGTACAATAGTATCCAGTCTTGATACGTACCTGCAGTCGGCCGCCGGGGAGATTCCCAGTGCGGCGAGCGCCGGCGCCATTGACTCGCCTCCTTGGACCCAAGCCATTACAGCGAGGAATTAGGAGACCGAGCAGTGCGCTGTATGGGGGAGAAAAACCAGCCGTGGCTCACGGGCCGCGTCGGTATGCAAGGGGTCGGGTAGAGACAAAAAAATACAGAGGATGCGGTGGAGCTGTTACCCTACGACGACAGGAGTCTGACACGGTAATACGTGCACTAAATCGCTATCCTGAGGTGGGCATCTCGAGGGAAAGCGCGTCGCTTCGACCGCTAGGATAGCGCGGCCCCGGTGCAGCTGTACGAAAAATCCGCGTCCCAGGCGACGGAGCTGGCAATGGGGCTCGAGAAGAGCGGACACAAATTCGTGTGGGTGGCCCAGCCCGCCGCCGACATGAACGGCAGCGAGTCACCGTCGTCGGGTCTGCCGGAGGGGTTCGTGGAGAGAATGGAGGCAGCAGGGCGCGGGCTGGTGGTGCGGTGCTGGGCACCGCAGGTGGAGATCCTGGCGCACCCTGCCACAGGCGCCTTCCTGACGCACTGCGGGTGGAACTCGGCGCAGGAGAGCCTCGCAGCCGGCGTGCCGATGGTCGGGTGGCCGCTTTCGGCGGAGCAGTTCTACAATGCCAAGTTGCTAGCGGAGGAGATGAGGGTGTGCGTGGAGCTGGCGCGCAGCACGTCGGCGGCCGTGACGAGGGACGAGGTGGCGGAGGCGGTGGAGAGGGTGCTCGGCGAGACGTCCAGAGTGCGCGCCGCGATGAGGCAGAAGGCCGCGGAGATGAAGGAGGTGATCGACGCTGCTACCTGTTCGCACACGAACACGTCACCGTGTACCTCCAACGCCAAGGGTGATGCACCGCAGCTCACGTCGAAGGAGACCCGTCAGGAAGCGCGGTACGCAGGCAATCCGGTGGGTGCTTTTGAGGACCCGAAACCCCACACGCCCGGGAGGGACCCGGTCTGGGCGCGCGGCGGCTATGGGCTGCCCTAGGTCGACCTGATCGCCTAGGGCCTCGAGGTTCGCCGCCCTGCAACAAGAAGAACAGACAAAGAACGAGGAAAAGGAAGAACTAGGGTTAAGGAGAAAAGATAAAAGTAAAGGTAAAAATGGTAGATGAATTGATCGATTGTGTGTTGTTCAATCGGCCATCATCCCTTAGGTATATAAGAGGCAGCTGGACTTCCCGTGCAAGAAAAAGGCTTGGATTCACGTCCAAAACCCTAGTCAAATTCGGATTGGTCTTATCCGAACTTTCCAAAACTGTTCGGTTTAAACTGACTGCACCTTGCGGGTATTTTTTGTGGTGGTAAACGACCTCGGATGGAAACGAGTCCAAAAGCAATCTTGACCGTTTCGATGATACGAGCAACTTTCATGTTGAACATTTTTTGATCAGAGGTCAGCTTGAGGGTCAAATAGCTCGCGCAAAAGATCTGTTTACTCGCGCTACCAATCAGACATGGCGTCTGGTGGGGCGCGCCATATTTCGCCTCGTGACAGGGCTGCACTCCTATTGCTCTAACTTTTGCATACGAACTCGGATTTGAACGAGTTTTATATCAAAATCGATCGTTTCGACGAGGCGAAGGCAACCCGTGTAGCTCATTTTTCCATTTGAGGTCATATTCAGGGCTTAATCGGCCAAACTGTACTCTGAATATAAGATCTTAGTACTTTGAGCATAGTTTCGGCCTTCGAGATGAAATCGGAAGGCGATGATCCAAACTTCAAAGATGTTCATATCAACAATACGGAAATCTTTTATGAAGATCACTTCCCCATTTGAGGTCATCTTAAATATGTTCTTGACCTGCCAAAATCTGGTGTCAACACATGCCCCCCTGTTTTTCGACAAAGCTTGTGTGCCGAAAAATAACTTGCACATAGCTTGCTCTAAGGACGATGTCAACACTCCAACGGCCATTTTGCATATGCTTAGGACGATAAGTTTATATCGGTCATTGCTTGTGTGAATATTTCGGTGCAAGTTTGGGTGAAACTTTCCCAACTTCAATAACAATCCGATGATAAGGTTGCATAGATCAAAACCATCCTCCGAACCATATTGTTCACCCTTTCGCTAGATTTTGTAGATAATTAAGAATTAACTTCCTCCAACCCTTACTTCGCCTGCATAAAAGTTTTATTAGTGGCCGAAGCGGTGGGCTTCGGTTCGGCCTTACCTATGTTGACAAAACCTAGCATCAGCTATTGATAGAAATACAATACACCATGGTTAACATAGTAGCCGGATGCTTGTTGTGCCAACTCTTTCAAATTGTCATGTCTAGATATATGAACAATTTTAAAGCAACCCAAGGTAAATTTTGCATCTAGGCATACCTCAAGATAAACTACAAGTGATTCGTCAAAACGTTCATAACCCTTGGATATTTGTTGCACTACTCATAACGAATCACCAAAAGCCTCAATATGTATAGCACCTATGGCAACCAAAAGCTCCAAACCGAATAAACTTTCATATTCGGCTTTTATTATTGTGCAAAAATATTTTAAGTGGTATGAGGCTTGTTTTGGTCTCCTATTGAACTGAGGACGATGTTAGGATACTACACCGGCCATGCATTGACATAATCTTAGGATGATAGATAAATATCAGCCATTACCATGTAAACTTTATTCAAAGCACATATAGCCGAAATAAACGAATGAAATGACAAATCAAGTATTTCGGCCATTTGGATCAGCAACAAATTTGTAGCTAATCAAATGTATAGTGATTTGGTAATACCCTTTCATGGTGTAAGAAATTATATTGCATCCATGGATTAAAATAAGCCCATTGATGGTTACCAATCATACCTGACGACGAATTCAATGGCATAGGCGTTAATGACATAGTTGAAGAATATGGATAATGTGTAGACCGAAGATGCTGAAACCTTTGGCTTGGTCCTTCATAGTTTTCACTATTTTCCTTCTTCACCTTTGCCGCACTTCTTATAATGGAAACTTGCACATAATTCTTATTTTGAGTACTCCCTTTGGGAACCCATGCCATGTTCCTTTCTTCAAGTTCTTGTGCACTAAGTTTTTGTAACTCCTACTTTTGCCAATACGATAAGCCGAGTAAGCAGCTCAACTGTGATTTTGTTTCAACCAATGGCAACTCTTTTTGGGCCTTGTGCACTCTCAAATTCTTTTCTTCAGATTTGGCACTTTGACTCTCAATAATTGGTTGCTTTGTCTCATTGCCTTTAGTAGCCAATGTCAACACTTTAATTGGCTCTTTTTCATTTAAGATCAAATCTGAAATTGCACTCTTACGACCATCTCTTTTAATGCGGTAAACCTGCTTGACCACCTCTTTCTTCTTCCTTGAGCTCTGGACCGATTCCTTATGATTGAAACGATCTTTGACGCATGATTGTTCAAATGTTGATCTTCTTTGAGCTGCATAGTATTGATGAGATGGTCTAGAATAAGATGTAGAATGTGCCCTTGTATCATACCTGTCCCATGATATATATGTATCTATATGAGCATAGAGAGGCATCCACGGCATTCGCATTGACGGCCCAAAATAAGGATATGAATATGTTGCACTAAAATTATCACTTTGCCAATACCAATCCGCATATTTGCACCTTGGGGGTGATCTTGGTTTCTTTGCATGATTTGGCCGATAAGCATTCTTCTCTTCACTCTTTTTTTGATATTTTTCCAATAGTTATGCGAAAGTGACTTTCGGCTTTTTACCTTTGTGCTTACGTCGGCCTTTGTTTTCTTTGGTTGTGCTTGCACCGATCTTTGGATTTTCTTGCTGCCCCCCAGTACTTGGTATCTGCACTGTAGCTTCGATGGAATTTTCACCCTCAAGATTATGTTCATTATGCTCTTCAACAACTTCTTTACTTGAAAGCTTGATCCCATCACCTGTAGTTTTTACCTTCTCTTTAAATGTATCGGCTTGAAGCAGCCGATGCAAAAACTTTTTGCCATGGGGACCAATCGGAATAGACTGGTCATCTCTTGGTGTTTCAACAAACTTCAATCATCCTTTTTCAATGGCCGATTTAAATATTTGACGGAACATGTTGCAATCCTCAAAATTATGCTTGAACGAATCATGCAACTTACAATACATTTGTCCTTGGATAGATGGCTCAACATGGTGACAAAGAATTCTTATGTAATTATTTTTCAGCAATAAATCAAATATTTGGTCACACATGCTTGAATTGAAGGTAAACTTCTTGTTTTCTAGCCAATCTTGCTATGTGAATGGTTTTGGAGATAAGCAAACGAATGGTTCAGATTTGGAATCTCCCCATTCGTCTATGCATTGTGTTTTCCACTCTATCTCTGGTGTCTTTGGATAAGATATTATATTAGCATCAGATTTCTCAAAAGAAATTAACCTTGGCTTTAAACTTCTGAAACAAAAATATTTAGAACACACATGTCTCAATTGAGACCAAGTGCAAGCCAAGTACGAAATAAGCAAAGCTACCCAACTAGATATGAACTTTAGATAAAGCAACAGGAAAAGCTTTGGCTGTAACAATAAGTCATTATCGGTCTTTATAAATGGCGCAATGTGTTGACCGATATGTTCCATAACAAGTTTATTGCTAACAAGTAAATTACCCTTCTTCATTGGTCTTTCAAAATTACTTATGGGAATATTTCTTATAGATGCATCAATAATGAAGTTGCGACCAAATCTGAAAATAGGCAAATTACTCTCTATGCATACCTCTTCAAATATGTTGGGAGAGCATGATGGTGGTGCCACTTGAAGAACATCTTGCTCCATCTTTGGATGGCTCCCCAACACCTTGTCATCATCTTTTTCTTGATTCCATGCATCATTGCTTTGAAGATCCATGTCACCCGAACTTTGTTCGGCTACTTGTTCTTGTCCTTGAGGCTTGTCAATTTCTATGGCACGAAACTCATAGGGCAGGAAGTAGGTTCCATTGACTTCGGAAAAATCAAGTATAGTTGTTTTGCTATGCTTTCCATGCCCTTTCTCAATAATGCTTGCCTCTTTGGATTTGATGGTCTTAGAATATATACTACTTGATTCGGCTTTTCTAATAACCAAATTTTCTTTGTTACCTGAATCAACAACTTTATCTTTTTGAATTTGCAAGGCTTCTCTCTCTCGTCTAATTTTAGCCCACATCTCAGCTTGGCGAGCTTCAAACTTTTTCATCTCAATTTTCATCCACTCGTCATGAGATTGCCCCCTAATACTTTGAGACTCTTTCGGCAATGCGGTGCCGAAACTTTGCGATTTTTTAGGTGGTACACTGGATGATACAACACTGGGCGACTGCATCATTTGCACAATTCTAGGTTTTACAGCAGAAAAATCATGAGGCTTCCCGCCTTCTATTAGTTCCTGGCGAATAGAGTTGCACAAATCCCAAGAGAATGTAAGCTTGTTCTCAATTACCCAGTCTGGATATGGTTGCCCCCCAATGCTTTTAGACTCTTTCGGCAATATGATGTTGCCGAAATTCTGTAATTGTATAGGGGGGACATGATATGTCAAGGTAGTAGGTGAAGGCATTTGTGCTCCTGCAGAAGTTTCACTTATTCGGCCATGACCATGAAGGTGCTGAGCCGAATTATGGACATCAACAGTTGCGTATGGTGCCAAAAAATTAGTAGCGTTAGGCGTAGCATATGATGTTTGAGGGTAATTGGCCAAATAACTAGTAGTAACATGGCCAATTCCCCTATCCACCAGCACGTTTGGATTAGCGTACTGCAAGTTATTTGTCGATGAATAAAAACTTGAAACACTTTGTTGCATACCATTGGAAGTTCCTACATAGGGTGTCTCAACTTGATTAACCGAACTCATCATGTTATTCATCGGCATATAAATTTGTGGGGTTGCCGATGCATGGGAGTTGGGATACATATGTTGCATGTTGCTAAAATTATATGAAGTAGAATCATGGAGATTTTGTTGCATCGGCCCTTGCACATAATTAGATGCATGACTGATAAAGCTAGGGCTAGCCGATACATTATGCTCATTAGATGATCTAGCAACAACATATGCATTATTTGCATCAATATATGTGAATTGGGTATTCATATTACCTTTGTTGATTGCAAACCCTAGACGACGATCTCTTCGTACCAAGAACGGGCCGGAGACCGTTCAAAGCTTCGTCCCAAGCGGAGTCGCCAAAAAGTGTGTTCGCACACGAACACGTCACCGTGTACCTCCAACGCCGAGGGTGATGCACCACAGCTCACGTCGAAGGACACCCGTCTGGAAGCGCGGTACGCAGGCAATCCGGTGGGTGCTTTTGAGGACCCAAAATCCCACACGCCCGGGAGGGACCCCGTCTGGGCGCGCGGCGGCTATGGGCTGCCCTAGGTCGACCTGATCACCTAGGGCCTCGAGATTCGCCGCCCTGCAACAAGAAGAACAGACGAAGAACGAGGACGAAGAAGAACTAGGGTTAAGGAGAAAAGATAAAAGTAAAGGTAAAAGTGGTAGATGAATTGATCAATTGTGTGTTGTTCAATCGGCCGTCACCCCTTAGGTATATAAGAGGCAGCTGGACTTCCCGTGCAAGAAAAAGGCTTGGATTCACGTCCAAAACCTTACTCAAATTCGGATTGGTCTTGTCGGAACTTTCCAAAACTGTTCGGTTTAAACTGACTGCACCTTGCGGGTATTTTTTGTGGTGGTAAATGACCTCGGATGGAAACGAGTCCAAAAGCAATCTTGACCGTTTCGATGATACGAACAACTTTCGTGTTGAATATTTTTTGATCAGAGGTCAGCTTGAGGGTCAAATAGCTCGTGCAAAAGATATGTTTACTCGCGCTACCAATCAGACATGGCGTCTGGTGGGGGGCGCCATATTTCGCCTCGTGACAGGGCTGCACTCCGATTGCTCTAACTTTTGCATACGAACTCGGATTTGGACGAGTTTTATATCAAAATCGATCGTTTCGATGAGACGAAGACAACCCGTTTAGCTCATTTTTCCATTTCAGGGCTTAATCGGCTAAACTGTACTCTGAATATAAGATCTTAGTACTTTGAGCATAGTTTCGGCCTTCGAGATGAAATCGGACGGCGATGATCCAAACTTCAAAGATGTTCATATCAACAATACGGAAATCTTTTATGAAGATCACTTCTCCATTTGAGGCCATCTGAAATATGTTCTTAACCGTGCCAAAATCTGGTGTCAACACTACCGACAGCGACTGCGATGAGTCGTCGCTGGGACTTACCCGGAGGTTCTTGGAGGCGATGGCACGTACGCGATGATGGGATAGACGTCACGGTTCGATTGGCTGCACAGTGCTATTCGATTAGGGGTGATACGAGTTCGATAGTGCTCCTACCACTTCTACTTCCATATTTTCAAAACGAATAAGATGTTATCGGATATGAATGCGGATCGTATGTAACTCGAATACATATACATATAGGATGTTAGTTGATTCGGCACGGATAGGAATAATAGCGACATATTGCTTAAGAAAATTAGTCCATAGCTATGTGACATGAAATAATCAACTTCAACGTATAATAAGACAATGATAAATAGGTTTATCAATAAATACTACTGTAATGCATAGTAATTTATAGGTTTAAGCATACAAAGAGTAAAATTTGACTACTTATTTGGCTTTTATGCTTGATAATTGGCATATCAGCTAGAATTTCAAAAATTACCTCCCATAATCTAATTCATATACGGATATATTCACTTCCATATCCATATTTGTGTCAAAATCCCATACCATATATTTTTTAGTTTTTTATAATAAATTCGGATACAAATAGTTCCCATTTTCATTTTATTTCTGATGTTTCAGATACGAATAGGCATTTTCTCGAATACGAATATCGGATATTTAGGATTATCCACTACCAATTTCCACGCCTACTGTTGAATCATGAGAATTTTCGTGTGTTTTCATATCAAGTTGTACATGATACTTGAGCTTAGGTTCATAATTCGGGGGCAACTGAGTGCAAAATGGCTGCACCGGTGAGTTGAGTTAAATCCATAAAAACACAACAATTATGTTGTCGTTAGCAAAAAAAATATCATTTTATATTTTTTTGACATAGTACACACGCGCAGACGCTCATCGTAAAATGCACCGAATGCGATGTTAATCGGTGACAAAAACACTGGATTCAAGTTGACCATAGTTTTTCACGTGGCGAAGGGTGGACGTGGCAAAACTGTGATGGGCCGGGGCTGAGTGATGACGGCCATTAACCAGCTCGGACGGACGCGCCTTTTAGGGTAGGGCGACCGTGAATCAAGGTGCACCCCGCCCCATGCTTTCCTCTAGCTTCCCTCATTTCTTGTGGAAGGTCCGACTGTGTTGTGGGGTGGTTGCTCGGATCCAATGGGCTCAGGTGGTCAGCATGGGGCGCCGGTCTCGCGGTGGCGCTGGCTGCTCTAGGTCGTGTGGACGGGGGTGGCGGCGTGTGGTGGCCAGGCCATCGGCCCTGGTACGTGGCGTTTGTTTCCAGGCGGATTTGCAGCCGTCGTGCTTGATCTGTCCGGGAGCGGCTTGGCGCAGGAGTGGTGGTGGCGTACTGTGCGTCATTGTGGCTTCCAAAGCCCTTGCTGCAATAGTGGAGGTGGTGCTGGCCTCAATGCAGGCAGTCCACCATGGTGATGTTGTCGTGAGCGTCATTCCTTTCCTTTTGGTCTGGCTCACGATTGCGGAATTCAAGCGGAGCTACGGCTGATCATGCAAGGTTCGTTGCGGTCTGGCTTCTCCCTATGGTTAGAGATGACAAGGCATACGGTTTAGGGCGAAAGCCTTGCTCTTCGGCAGGGGTCGTTTCTGGCGATGTTGGAGCCCATGGGACTCCTCCTACTTGAGGCATTGTCGAAGAGTACTTCCTTCAATTGGGAAATGACCGGGCAGAGTCGATGTGGCATTGGAGGTTGTGGATTGGCCAAATCCATCCCGGGTTTTTCGGTGGGGTGATCGTGCACGGGTCTAGCAGAGAACTTTTTGATCGACAAGGGTTGATGCCCGTGACGGCGGCGTCCTCGGGCGTAGCTACATTCTCGAAGGTGTCTCCGAAGATCTTGTTTACAATCAATCTAGGATGAGATCACGTTAGATGGTGGTGGTCTGTTTGAATTGGCTTCAACAGTTGTTGTTTTCTTCTCTTTTCTTTTTTCCATGTTTTTAGTCAGTTTTTCTTATAAACTTGCAACCTCTGTATTGTTTCTCTCTTAATAAAGTCGGCGGAGCTCCTGCGTTGCACGTCACAGAAATAAAAATGAAGAGATCTTTTTTCCTAAAATTTAGAGATTCAAACTCGATAGAGTCTGTCACAAAACGTCTGTTGAAATTCTTTTTTTAAAGCTGAGACATTTTTTTTTTCTGCGAGATAGCTGACACATGTGTTGTGTGCTCTTGCAGCAACCGAGCACAAAGTCTGCTCTCCAAATTTCCGACACGCGGTCAGTGTGTTCTTTGGGTCCACGGGTATGCATTATGTCTTGGACGACGTACGTGTGCTCAAATAATCGGTGTTTGGTGAGGTACTTTAGTTTAGTCAGTGTAGGTTCACAACTGAGGACGTTCTCTGTACCCACGATATACTCGTTTAGAAGGTAGTGGGAATCTAGAAACATGCCGTTGCCATGCCATGTGTGTTGAAACCTATAAGGGATAAAATCACGACGAATCGCAAACGAAAAAAAAGTACCACGAGAAAATCCTCCACAAACTACAGAGGATTAGCAGTGACTATATTCAGTGATCAACGATCAAGAGATGTAAACTCACTCGGGCTGTTCTCCAAATTCTATTTTCATCCGGTACCATTAACTTGACCAATAGTTCTCTATTGGATAACATGATATCAGCATTTCATGAGCTTGTGAACTTCAGGAGCTACTCTTACAAAAAGGAAAAGAAAATCGATACAATCTTGTGCTTCGACCAGCAGTTTCCATTCGAGATGAACGCTTCGCCGAAATTTGTTCTACCTTTTCTACATCCATCTAATTCTCTCCACCTTATTATGTCAGATAACAACTCCATGGAAACTAACAGATCAGAAAACTTGACGCAGATTGTTCTAGCACCTTACTTGGCACATTTATTGTTGATTGTTGGTTTTATGGTATCTAACCAGTCTTTCCGGCTGGTACCTTACTTGGCACATTTGGCAACAGCTTTCCCAAAATGGCAAAATCTGAATAGTTACATACTTTTTTTTCCGGTCCAGGGTAATTACAATGTCTTGGCAACCTTGTCATATATTGGATTCTGCCCAGATATCTTTGCAACGTACTACCGTAAAACAAGTGCCCCCAAAGCCATCTATCGTAATTGTTGACAATAAATGTTTGAATTGCTTGGTGGCTGCTAGCTCCGCAACATCAGAAGAAAATACCATAATAAGATATTTTATTGATCCTATAGGAAGCACACCAGAAATGCATGTCGTAGTTGTTTCGGGTTCAGGCCCGCGGTGAGCGGACTCGCTTGGTGAGAGTCCTTGACCAACCATGGACCTAATTAATTGGTTGTTGTAGGACTATCAATGCTGTCAAGTATCTTGCTCTTCCTCTGGGGCATCGGAAATTCAGCCATAATGTGACATTGCAGTTGCACGATGAAGGATGAGAGACTTCAAGCTTGTGAAGCGAGTCGAAATTGTCGTTAGGTTGTAAATGGATCTATTGCAATACTTGTGTGACTCCATAATATAAAAGGAGATTGACTACTCTGAGGATAAATCGACCGATTTATATGACTAATGCGTGTATGAGTTTCATCTGAAGTTGCACATCAACAAAGGACGTAACCCTACACAAATTGATCCTCATAACCAGTATACTCCTTCGGTCTCAAGGTACAATGCGTATAAGAGTTTTCAAGTCAAACTGCATAAACTATTACCAAGTTTATAGAAAAATTAGAAACATCTAATACCAAGTCAATACCATTAGATTCATCATGAAATATATTTTCACATGATATATATTTGGTATTGTATATATAAATATATTTTCTATAAATTTGATAAAACTTTGTGTAGATAGATTTTCATGAAAATCAATGTGCACTACATTATGATATGAAGGGTGTCACCCTCCAAGTTTATGTGGGGCTAAAGTACCCGCGTGTAACAGCCCCAAAATTGGGTTATCAATTTTTGTGCTGTTATTTCTTCCCGGCACTCATTTTCAAAATCTTTCTCCTGAGTTTTGCTGATGACCCTGAGAATTCTTGTCATTTCCAACCTTTCCAAAACTTGCTCATGTCTTTTTCAATGGGCAAGACCTCAGTTGCATCATCTTAAACCCTCTCAAACCCTAATTCCAAATTTTTGGAATTTGATTGTGCCCTTTGTGATTACAAAGGAGCCATCATTATTTTGATCTGTTGATCATCCCATCTATTCCCAGATACCCTTCTATCCCTCTAAACCCTGGATATGCAAAAATATTGCCAAGTCCCATGCAATATTTTTTAATTGAGATTTATTCCTTTTCTTGCCCTTCTGAGGAATAAAATCAAAAGGCATATCTAGCCATCTCCTAAATTCATGTGAATTGGTGGAGTTGATAATTATGCCTAATCCAAGCTCTGGAAATTATATTGGCCATAATTAAATAAGGAAAATTGCATTTTCCTATTTAACACCAATATTGCATTTCTGCCATTTTCTAAAGGAACTACTATTTTTATAGCTGGGAAAATTCCCACATAAATTGTGGAGCTTGCCCTTGCTATATAATCACTACTTCCATCTTTATCTCATGTTCCACAGAACAAAAATTGGGCACATGGTCCAATGCAAATTTCTGCCTTCTCTGAAGTTTTGCAAAGGAAGTGCTTTATTACTAATACCATTTGAGATTCAATTTGGCAGGGTTTAATATTGATAAATAACCCATGGATACCGAATATGAGCTCAATCCAATCATCCTAGCTCCCCGTGCAATTTTTCAAAGTTTCTCACCAGATTGTCACTTCGTGAAGGAAGTACCCTCATCGAGTTTCCAAATGCGATGAAACTTTTCCATACTCTCAAGTATCCCAAATCATTATCCTTCACCCAAATTTAGCTCATTTCATTGAGCGATGTGAGCACAGGAGCAATTCTTGTTCTCTGTCCAAATTTTCAGTTTGTGAAGCAAGTATATTTTATCTTGCTCCATTAGGGGTGAAAATAATTCCAAGACTTCTCCTATCCATATAACCCACCTACCCAAGAGTTTGGATAATTTTATTTAGCCAATATTTTCCTAGGATTTTCTCAAGTTTCTCTCAAGAGTGATGCTTGTGAAGAAAGTACCAATTTGGCAAGTCCATATGGGCTGATATTTTTACAGCATCTACCTATGACCAAATAATGAGGATTTGCCAAGTTATAGATCAATCCAACACTTCTAGTGAGTCTTCATCATCATTTGTTTTTTGGACCAGATTTGGCATTTGCACTGCAGCTATGCCAAATAATTGTCTTAATGCCCTTAAAATCCCCAAGACCGTAGTCCTTGCTACCCTAAGCATCCTAGACATCAATTCTACCTTTCACTCTCTCTGGTTTTATCTCCAGCAAGTTGCCAAGTTTGCAACAGCAAACTTGTGGAGCTTGGTTTACTCATCTCCCTTTGTCTCTACCCAAGCATTTACCTCAGTAACACTCCATCTTCGAAGGACTACGCAGTAGACATGGTTTAACCTCAGTAAAATCTCCAGAACACGCTATGCTAGTGGTGACCACGCGTGCAACCAGCCAAAACGGTGGTCTAGCCACTGTTCTCGTCGGCATCGCTGCTCCGACCGTCCCTGACCTCGCCATTATGTCTAGCAGCTCCCCATCGTCGTCGCCGTTCGCCTGGACCCCGCTACCCCTCCGTTTTCTTCTCCGGCGAGCCGTGCCAACGACCGAACAGTGCGTTCTCGTGAGCTCGTCTTCTTCCTCGCTGGTGTCCTCTTCCTCCTCTTGTCCTCGAGCTTTGCTCGTCTCCGTGAGCCTCTGGCGCTCATCGGGATCCCCCTCGTCGCCTTCCCGTGCGTCCCCGTGAACCTTGGCCGCGCCTGCCGACGCTGCGTCGTCGCCGACGCGCGGACACGTTGCCCGCCGCATGCCACTTCCTCCCCACCTCCCTCGAGCCCCTCCGCGGCTATAAGTAGCAGCTCCTAAGCC
This sequence comes from Triticum dicoccoides, assembly GCF_002162155.2. Lineage (NCBI taxonomy): Eukaryota > Viridiplantae > Streptophyta > Magnoliopsida > Poales > Poaceae > Triticum > Triticum dicoccoides. The sequence continues at coordinate 63,790,388 of NC_041383.1, forward strand.
CCCTCGCAGTCAGCAAACCCTCCCGCAGCTCTCCCCCTCGCCCGGAGCCTCTCTGGTCCCTCCACCATCGCCATAGCCGCCGCCTTGGGCCTCCATCGATTCGGTCGCCCGAGCCCTCCTCTCCGTTTCCTCACCACCAGCACCTTCCCCAAACTCCGGCAGACCCTCCCAGCTACTCGCCTCGTCGCCGGAGCCACCATAGCTCCATCCCCACCGGCGGCCGAAGCCCTCTCCGCCGCGGGCCGTGCTGCTCCCTCCCTGGTGTTCCTCGGCGGCAGCTAGCACCACCCCGAGATGGGCCTCTTCGCCCTGATCTTCTCGGTAGGTCGCGTGCCCCAGGAGGTGGCCGGACGCGCCGGCAATCTTCGTCGAGGCAGACGCCTCCCTCGGCCACGCTCGCTCCCGTGCAGGAGGAAGAAGAAGCCGGCCAGGTGGGCGTTGACCTGGCCAGGCGGGCCCCCGACCCCACCTGCCAGCGACTCAAGAGCCCGGCCCCGCCTCTGCCCCTTGGACCCAGTCCACGCCACATCACTTAAGTGGAAGCGCCCCCGCCGAAGCCGTTTTCCCTGATCGAAGACGTATTTTGAGAAAGACGCGTTCGGTTGTAGAAGACCTGTTTGTAGAAGTATTTTTACAGATCATCCCCTGAGTTTTAAACGCCCGTATCTTTTTACTCGTAACTCCGGTTGAGGTAAATCCAACGCCCGCGTCTTCTTCTCGTCGAGCCCATTCCGTTCCCATCATTTTCACTATGGTTTGACACTGTGTAAATGACCACTTTGCCCTTGTCCGTAAACAGCCCCCTCCTAGAGAGAACTGTTTCCGGCTAATTTTTCCGCGGTCGTTCCTCACTTCTTCCCGGAGTATCTGTCGACCCCCAGGCAAGCCAACCTCTTATCATGAGCCCCAAACTTGCATGTTGACTTTGCATGCACCTTGTGTGTGTGTGTAGTTGCAGTTGTTTCTTATTGTTTTCGTCTGCAGTTATTTCTTTATGCTTATCATGCTTGTGTGTTTCATGATATCTTTTGCCATGCTAGTTAGAATGTTGTTATTGATGATGCCATGTCACTACTCTCATTTATTTTCAAGTCATCGTTATAAAGTGCTATGATGATGGTAATGCACCGTGGATATGTTAGTATTTGGTATTGTCATGTTCTTTGTGCTGTAAGTGTTCACTTGAGAAGCCCGATGTTTTGTTAAAGCAGTTGTATGATGTATGCTCATTGTTGCATTCATGTTAAAATGCTGGTATGATGATTGATGATGGAGAAGATAATAACATGACTTAATAATAAAACCCCTCCGTCATCGATGGGATCGAGTCATAGTGTCACCAAATCGAACTTTTTCCAAGTGCAACCACATTTGCCGGTATGGGACGGCCTTAATTCGGTCTATTGTCGTGCCTTTGGTCGGTGCCTCCAACTAGGGAAGGTTATGGGCGCTTGCTACCCTGATCAGGTTGGCGGAGCATAACCTTGTGAGCCTGTTGTTGTTGTTATGTGCACGTGTCCCAGAGTGGGACGGGCCACGACGGTGGTCGTTGAGGTGTCTGGAGGTAGACACGGGGCCACCCAGGACTAGCCCAGTGGGGAGTGAGTCGGAGTGGCCGGGAGAGTGTCATGACAGTAGATCGGTTTCGTCGGAATGCCATTGGTCCACCCGAATGGGAGTGCGAGGCCATGGGTTCCGTAGTGTGGGTACAGTGCGCTACCTCTGCAGAGTGTAATTAAACTATCGATAGCTGCGTCCTCGGTCATGGGCATAAGTTCATAGTAGGGTACACTATCGGGTCTTGGTCGAAATGGAGGATAAACCTAAAATAATTAAGCAGGGCCAGATGTGGTCGGGTTGTGATCGCCGTAAGGATCATGGGCCAGATGTGGTCGGGTTGTGATCGTTGTAAGGATCACGGGCCAGTTGTTGGTCGGGTTGTGATCGCCGTAAGGATCACGAGTTTGTCTCTGTTGGTGATTAGGAAATGAGGGGATCACCGTTGGTAAGAGAGTCCGAGGGACTCAGTGCACAAGTTTGGTTGCATTGCATGAGTAATATGTTTGCATGTAAAGAACCATGGTAGATCATGAGATGGTTGCATACAGTTAACATGCTATGTCTGCATTTGATATGATTGGTAGTTTATTTATGCCATGCCATGCTTTGATGGATATGATTGAGATGATATGCTATGTTTTGCTGTTGCCATGTTAGAAGTAAATTTGCTATACCATGTTGTTGCCATGCTAGTAGATGCCATGATGTTAGTTTGATTTATGTCTTGGGTTGATATCATGCCATGCTTAGTTCTGATATGAGATAGTTGTTGTAGACGCTTGGTTCTTGCTTTGTCTTCTGCTTGTTTGGATGCTATGTATTTGGTTGTCTTGCAAGTACATTCAATGTACTGACCTGGCGTGTCATGCCAGTTTTGTAGGTCGTTCATTTGTTCCGTCGTGCTAGGCCGTAATCTTGCCAGTCCTGTGAGTTGTGGAGCCCAGCCAAAGTGTTATGATGCCAAGACTTCCGCCGCCATTTTAATAGACTTCCGCTGCCATGTAAATAGCCTTAGGGCTATGCCAGAAGATTATATTCATCACTGATGTAATTATATACACATGTATTTGATGAACATTCTTGTACCTGGAATGCTGTATCATGGACCTGTCGTGCGTCAGGTGTTATCCTGGGCTGACATGCGAAGGCCTCCTGCTCCATACGGATCGGGGTGCCACAGGTCTTGGTATCAGAGCAGCCAGGCTGGCATAGATTATCCTAGCATTAGATCACCGCTACCATCAACCTGTAATGACCCTAAGGGATTTGACCCATCCCTGGCATCCGGCATGGCCACTGTTAATCAACAGGTGGCGCAGTTGGTGTCGTGGTTCTAAGCCTGACAGTAGAGTGGGGGTAGGTATGGAGAGGCAAGGTCCTAGCTATGGAGAGGTTGTAAACACAAAGGATGTACGAGTTCAGGCCCTTCTCGAAGGAAGTAATAGCCCTACGTCTCGGAGCCCGGAGGCAGTCGAGTGAATTATGAGTATATGAGTTACAAGGTGCCGAACCCTTCTGCCTGTGGAGGGGGGTGGCTTATATAGAGTGCGCCAGGACCCCAGCCAGCCCACGTAGGAGAGGGTTTAAGGTGAGTTAAGTCTGGGGCGTTACTGATAACGCCCCACATAAAGTGTCTTTACTATCATAAAGCCTACTTAATTACAGGCCGTTGCAGTGCAGAGTGCCTCTTGACCTCCTGGTGGTCGAGTGAGTCTTCGTGGTCGAGTCCTTCAGTCAGTCGAGTGAGTCCCTCGTTGGTCGACTGGAAGGTGACCTCTTCTAAGGGTGTCCTTGGGTAAGGTACTTAGATCAGGTCCATGACCCTACCTTAGGTACATGACCCCATCATTAGCCCCCGAATGGATTGAGGCTTCGAGTGAGGAAGGAGTTGATGTCGTTTCCGATTAACCTTTGCACACTGGCCGTGCGTTGTTCTGGGCCAAAGAATTTCTTCGTCGATAGTGAGCAACTTGTCTTCGGTCGACTCGATCCATTCTCTTCTTCCGTCGAGTGATTTTTCGGGCTTCGGCGGTCTCCGAGCGACGGATCGCGGGAAACCCCACGTCTGACAGACCGATCTGCCGTTCGCGGATTTAGCGGGATACGAAACTTGGGGACGCGCGCGAAGCGGAGCGGACCGCGGCATTCGGATGGGACGGGGCGTAGACGCCTCGATCTCCGGGCCGCTTTCTTCGCCACGTATCCCGCCTGCGCAACTGTTCCTGATATGATTAGATCGACCGGGCCCACATGTCAGCCACTCGGAAGGGACCTTATAAATGCGCCCGGCGAGGATTTCTGTACTGTGCCTCAGCATTCTCTCTCTCTCTCTCTCTGCTCCCTTCGTTCCCGTTCAGCGCGCTCGCTCTCGCCCCCGCACAACTCCTCCACGCGCACCTCGCTGGCAACCATGGCCAAGGAGAAGACGGCGGCGCTGGAGCGTGCAAAGAAGGCGTCGGCGTCGGAGAAGGCGAAGGGGAGATCTACCAGCCGCGGAGGGTCTTCTTCCAGATCTCGCCTGCCGAAGGGCTGGGTCCAAGGAGACTGGATCCAGTCGACCATCACAGAGAAGGACCTCCTCGACATGGCCAACGAGGGCTTGATCCCTCATGGAGCTGCGAGGCTTCCGGGGAAGGAATGGCAGCCCCAGCCAGAAGAGGGTGAGTGTGTGCTCTTGGCCACCCATGTTGATCGTGGATTTTCCTTGCCTCCGAGTATTTTCTTCCGTGGCTTCTTGAATTTCTTCGGAGCGCAGCTCCACCACTTTACCCCAAACTCTATCGCCTATCTTGCCGCATTTGTGTCCATGTGTGAGGGTTTCTTGGGCTGTCGACCGCACTGGGGTTTGTTCAAACATATATTCACGTGTCGCTCTCAGACCGTGAAGAAGGCGAGCCCAGGTGATGAGAGAACCCGAGTCGTCCAAATGTGTGGGGGTCTGGGGATCCAAGTGAGGAACAAGAGCACCTTCCCACCCATGACCTTTCCCGAGTCGGTCAGAGGCTGGCAGTCGACTTGGTTCTACTGCCAGGACCAGTCGACGCCGGGGCAGTCGAGTGGACTCCCACAGTTTACCATGGACTGAGTGAACAAGCCCTCCTCTCTGAAGTTGATTCCGGAGGAGAAAGCGGACGTGAAGATGTTGATGGAGCGCGTGGTGCAGCTGGTTCGGGAGGGAGTGACGGGCATGGATCTCTTGGAGGTCTTCCTTAGGCATCGTATCCAGCCCCTGCAGTTCCGGAGCCACTGCATGTGGTTGTACTGTGGGACTGAAGACGAGACTCGAGTCCATCCGGAAGCAGTCGACGATGTCACTCTGGAAAGATGGATGGTAGCCGTTACCGGAAACAAGGACAACCCACGCGGAGCTAGAAGGATTCCTCCACTCGACCACAACAGCGATCCAAACAAGGTACACTTGCTCTGCACTCCACTGCGTTCTTGTCGCATTCATTTCTGTTTACTCTGCCGACTGGTCGACTGGTCCTTGTCTTGATATCTGCTAGGCCCTTACCGAGCTGTACTCGATGCCCAATGGGGCACAAACTCCGACTGAGGAGGGTGAGGCGAGTGGGGGTGAGAGCCAGGAAGAGGAGGAGTGGGACTCGGACATTGCAGGGGATGACGACGACAATGATGATGACGACGGCGATGACGATGACGTTGAAGACGAGGAGGAAGAGGAGGAGGAGGTCGCACCACCGCGCTCGGAAAGGCGGTCAAAGCTTGTCCACGACCCTTCGACCGAACGTGGTAAGGGGGCTGCGACCGCGACCCAGTCGACCAAGCGCCCTCGGACCACCTCTCCGGTGCCGACTGAAAAGGCGCCGAAGCAGCCCAGGGCGGCCCCGTCGAAGACGATCAAGCTCCTACCGAAGATGAAGGTGTCCATCCCTACCATATCAGGGTAATCGTGTTGTTTGAATCTTCTCATTTTGTGTGAACTTTGTCTCTGGTCGACGCTGAAGCTAGTCGACTGATCCTTTGGAGTTGCAGTGCTGCTACTTCTGAAACCTCAGCCCGGGCTGATGACCACGAGATGGAGGACGCAGCAACTTCGAAACCAGGTACTGTATTCTTAACGCCGTTCTTGGTCGACCGACTTGCGATCTCTGATCCTGACTCTTCTCCGTAGCCCCACCCAATGTTGTTATCGATCTCCCTGATGATGACGAGGATGAAGAACCCTGAAGCGCAGGAGGAGTCGGAAAGCGTCCGCCAGTAAGGTGCCTCAGGATGTGACGGCGCCTGAGATTCCGACTACGGAGGAAGGGAACACCACTCGACACACGGTGTCCTTCGCAGATCCATTGACGAGTGCTCAGCAGCCCTCCCTCTTCACAACGCACCATGTCCCGGAGGACCAAGCTGGCGCGGCGAAGGAGGCAATACGCCAGGCGGGAATCATGATGGAGCAGTTGAAGACCATCCGGGATGCGAGCCAGGCAGCTTATGACGCCAGCTCTGCCCTCCAAAGCAATGTCCAGGTCAGTCGACCACTGTTTGTTCTGTTGGATATGCTACCAAAAACTTTTCCTTTCCGGTATTTATAGCAGTCACCCACTGGGTGTTGTCGATTAAACTCCGTGTTAGCGGGGGCACGCTGAGTGCACCCGCTGGGTGTAGTCCCCAAGGCTAAGGTCGACTGCTGGCAGTCGGCCTTAGGCTTTATTGATGTCAATCTTGCTGTCAGTCGACTATGTCGACTGGATTTTACGAACCGATGGGGGCACGCTGAGTGCACCCACTGGGTGTAGTCCCCAAGACTGTGGTCGACTGCTTGCAGTTGATCACAGTCTTAGAGAATGCATCTCGCACTTTTTTTTGAGGTCGACTGGTCGACTTTGTCTTCAACAGGATTAGTGGGGGCACGCTGAGTGCACCCACTGGGTGTAGTCCCCGAGACTACGGTCGAATGCTTGTATTCGGCTGTAGTCTTAGAAACGTGTGTTTTTCCCTTTTTTACTCGGAAGTGAATTATATTTGATATTTAGTCGATTGGTTCTTCGCAGAACTCTTGTGATCTTGTGGCTCGCTACTCAGAGCTGGAACACAAGCATACTCAAGTCGAGCTGAGCTTGAAGCTGGTTCAGGAGAAGCTGACAAAGGCAAAGGAGGAGACCGAAGGTATGTTTGGTGAGACCCTGACGACTGCTTTTCCCCTTGCTTGTTTCAAAATCTGATCTTGCTGTAACTTGCAGGTAAGGTAAGGGAGGCCCAATAGAAGAAAGACCTTGAGCTAGCTGAGAAGATCAAGCTTGCTGACGAGAAGTTAGCTTCAGTCACCAAGCTTGAACAAGACAATACCAATCTGAAAGCTGCTCTTGGGATTGCCAACAAGGAGGTCAGCCGACTGAAAACTGATAAAGCTGCCCTGACCGACCAAGTCAGCAAATTGACTGGGAAGAAAACTGATCTGGAGGCCTTCCTGAGTGGACTTGCCAAGAAGCTGTTTCTTATGCTTGAAGGTAAACCTCTATGCTTGGCAGACATTTCCAATTGTGATTTTTCCATTCGACCATCCCCTTGACTTAGTGATCACCCTTGCAGAATTTTGTCAAAACTTTGAAGAAGAAACTAGCCGGCTGGAGCCAAACCTCGACCCCGTCAATTCTCCGGTGAACGACGAAGTTGCCATGGAAGTTTTCCGACTGGAGTCCCGTGTCGCAGCTGTCGTGGACTATCTCGCAAGGCTGAAGGCCACCACATCACGCATCGACTCGACGCTCTGGCCTAAGGAGACACTTCAGAATGACCTTGAGTCGCTGATGGCCCGCTTGAACACGATCCCTGGTCGAGTGCAGGAGTGGAAGAAGTCCTCGGCTCGGTGTGGTGCAGATGTCGCTCTGTGTCTGGTCCGAGTCCACTGCAAAGATGCGCGAGAAGAGAAGCTGGCGGCCCTTCGGGTGGCCAATACCAAGAAGCACGACTTCAGGTCCTTTATGGAAACTTTCCTTGCAGCTGCCACTCAGATCGCCGACGGAATTGACCTTGATGAATTCGTTGCACCTTCCAGCCCTCCACAGGAGGGGTAAAAAACTTCTTCTGGCTCGACGCTTTAAATTTGCCTCGGTATGCCGAGTGGAATTGTAACCGACAAACCTTAACGGGCTTGACGCCTGAGCACTTTCGGTTCCTTTAGATATCGATTCAAACTTGAATTTAGTGCTTGAATACGATTGCCTTCAGCTCGAAATGTCTTTTGCAGGTTCAAAGCAAGGCGCCTTTACTGCAATCGACTTATTCTTTAGTCCACTTAGGCGAGCACTGGGTTGCGGCTAAGCCCCCCGAGTGAGAGGTTTTACTCTTCACTCGGTAGGATTTCGATAACTTAGGCTAGCACTGGGCTGCGGCTAAGCCTCCGAGTGAGAGGGTTGCTCTCCACTTGGTAGGATTTTGATAACTTAGGCGAGTGCTTGGACTGCAGCTAAGCCCCCCGAGTGAGAGGATTGCTCTCCACTCGGTAGGATTTTGATAACTTAGGCGAGTGCTTGGACTGCAGCTAAGCCCCCGAGTGAGAGGGTTGCTCTCCACTCGGTAGGATTTTGATAACTTAGGCGAGTGCTTGGACTGCAGCTAAGCCCCCGAGTGAGAGGGTTGCTCTCCACTCGGTAGGATTTTGATAACTTAGGCGAGTGCTTGGACTGCAGCTAAGCCCCCGAGTGAGAGGGTTGCTCTCCACTCGGTAGGATTTTGATAACTTAGGCGAGTCCTTGGACTGCAGCTAAGCCTCCGAGTGGAAGGCTGGCTTTCCACTCGGTAGGATTTTGATAAACTTAGGCGAGTCCTTGGACTGCAGCTAAGCCTCCGAGTGGAAGGCTGGCTTACCACTCGGTACGATTTTGATAAACTTAGGCGAAACGGATTCGCGGCTAAGCCTCCGAGTGGGAGTCTGGCTCACCACTCGGTAGGATTTTTACAAACTTAGGCGAAACGGATTCGCAGCTAAGTCACCCACTGAGGGGGAATTTTATGTGGACAAAAATAAAAAGTGACAGAAATTATGGAGGGACTATGACACTATTATTTTGAGGTCCATGGACTACTGAAGTACTTTATTGCAACTCATCCGAGTGATAAAACTTAAGTATAAAATGGGCGGAGTAGCTCCGCGTTCCAAGCTCGGGGCTCGTCGATATTATGCTCGACGTTGTAAAGACGGTACGCCCCGTTGTGGAGAACCTTGGTGACGATGAAGGGACCTTCCCAAGAAGGAGCAAGCTTGTGTGGTTTGTGCTGATCCACTCGGAGAACTAAATCTCCTTCCTGGAAGGCTCAACCTCTCACATTTCTGGCATGAAAACGACGCAAATCTTGTTGGTAGATGGTCGAGCGGATCAGAGCCATCTCCCTTTCTTCCTCTAAAAGGTCGACTGCGTCCTGCTGCGCTTGTTCAGCCTCTGCTTCGTTGTAGATTTCAACTCGAGGAGCATTGTGGAGAAGATCACTCGGTAAGATTGCTTCGGCTCCGTAGACCAAGAAGAATGGAGTTCTTCCGGTCGACCGATTAGGTGTGGTCCGCAGCCCCCAAAGCACTGAGGGAAGTTCGTCGACCCAAGCTCCAGCTGCGTGTTTGAGATCACGCATCAGTCGGGGCTTCAATCCCTTAAGAATCAGTCCATTAGCTCGCTCTGCTTGTCCATTCGACTGCGGATGGGCGACTGAAGCATAGTCGACCCGTGTGCCTTGGGAATTGCAGAAATCTCTGAATTCCTCTGAGTCAAAGTTCGACCCATTATCCGTAATGATGCTGTGCGGGACTCCATATCTGAATATTAGTTCCCTGATGAAGCTAACGGCAGTACTGGCGTCAAGGTTCTTGATTGGTTTAGCCTCGATCCACTTTGTGAACTTGTCGACTGCCACCAGTACATGCGTGAAGCCACTTCGTCCTGTTCTCAAAGGACCGACCATGTCCAATCCCCATACTGCGAAAGGCCAGACGAGTGGGATGGTCTTCAGAGCTGACGCAGGCTTGTGTGACATATTCGAGTAGAATTGACATCCCTCGCACTTATCCACTATTTCTTTTGCCATCTCATTCGCCTTTGGCCAGTAAAATCCGGCTCGGTATGCTTTGGCCACGATGGTCCGAGAGGACGCGTGATGACCATAGGTCCCCGAGTGAATATCATTGAGGATGAGTCGACCTTCTTCTGGTGTTATGCACTTCTGACCAACTCCAGTCGCGCTTTCTCTGTATAATTGTCCTTTGATTACGGTAAAGGCCTTAGATCGACGGACGATCTGCCGAGCCTCTTCCTCATCCTCCGGAAGCTCTTTTCTCAGGATATACGCGACATATGGAACTGTCCAGTCGGGAATGACCACCAAGACCTCCATGATTAAGTCGACCACTGCTGGGACTTCGACCACAGTCGGATCTGTGGCACTCTTGGGCTGTGGAGTCTCTTCGGTGAAAGGATCTTCTTTGACTGACGGAGTGTGTATATGTTCCAAGAACACGCCACTCGGAATGGCTTCCCTCTTGGAACCTATCTTTGCTAGATCATCAGCTGCTTGATTTTTCAGTCGGGGTATGTGATGGAGCTCCAACCCCTCGAACTTCTTTTCCAGCTTCCTCACTGCACTGCAGTATCCAGTCATGGCTGGGCTTCTCACGTCCCACTCTTTCATCACCTGGTTGACCACTAAATCCGAGTCGCCATAGACCATCAGGCGACGGACGCCGAGTGAAATGGCCATGCGCAACCCATATAAGAGGGCCTCATATTCTGCCTCATTGTTGGAGGAATCGAAGTGAATCTGGAGCACATATCTGAGCTTATCTCCTCTGGGGGAAACCAGGACAACCCCAGCACCGGAACCATTCAACATCTTAGAGCCATCAAAGAACATGGTCCAATGCTCCGAGTGAACTTCAGTCGGCTGCTGTTGTTCAATCCACTCGGCGAGGAAATCTGCTATTGCCTGGGACTTAATGGCTTTCTTTGCCTCAAACTTGATATCAAGGGGAAGAAGTTCAATCGCCCATTTGGCCACTCGACTAGTTGCATCTCTGTTGTGCAAGATCTCTGATAGTGGAGCGTCGCTGACGACTGTGATGGAATGATCAGAAAAATAATGAGCAACCTTTTTTGTGGTCATGTATATTCCATACACAAGCTTCTGATAATGAGGATATCTCTGCTTGGATGGAGTCAAGACTTCAGACAAATAATACACTGGGCGCTGAACTTTGAGAACTTTTCCTTCTTCTTCCCGCTCGACCGTAAGCACAGTACTGACGACTTGTCCTGTGGCTGCAATATAGAGCAACAGAGGCTCTTTGCTGATTGGAGCAGCAAGCACCGGCTGGGTGGAGAGCAGAGTTTTGAGCTCGGCAAATGTTGCATCAGCTTCTGGAGTCCACTCGAACTTGTCTGTCTTCTTCATCAGTCGGTAAAGAGGCAATGCCTTTTCACCGAGTCGTGAGATGAATCGACTTAATGCGGCCAAGCATCCAGTAAGCTTCTGGACATCGTGCACTCGCACAGGGCGTTTCATTCGGAGAATAGTGCCGATCTTCTCTGGATTAGCGTCGATTCCCCGTTCGGAAACGAGAAAACCGAGTAACTTGCCACCAGGAACTCCAAATGTGCACTTTGATGGATTGAGCTTGATATCATACCTTCTGAGGTTGGCAAATGTTTCGGCGAGATCAGCGAGCAGGTCGGAACCTTTTCGTGACTTGACAACGATATCATCCATATATGCTTCCACATTCCGACTGATTTGAGTGAGTAGACACTTCTGAATCATTCGCATAAATGTGGCTCCGGCATTCTTGAGGCCGAATGGCATGGTGATATAGCAGAAGCACCCGAATGGAGTGATGAAAGCTGTTTTTACCTCGTCGGGTCCGTACAGACGGATCTGGTGGTACCCGGAGTAAGCATCTAAAAAAGATAACCTCTCGCATCCCGCGGTCGAGTCAACAATTTGATCTATGCGAGGGAGAGGAAAATGATCTTTTGGGCAGGCCCGGTTGATGTGCTTGAAATCAATGCACATTCGGAGTGACTTGTCCTTCTTAGGAACCATGACGACATTAGCGAGCCACTCAGAGTGGTATATCTCTCGGATAAATCCTGCCGCCAACAGTCGAGCCACTTCTTCACCAATGGCTTTTCTCTTCTGGACGGCGGACCGCCGAAGATGCTCTTTGACTGGTTTTGCAGATGAGTCGACTCTTAAGCGATGCTCAGCCAGTCCCCTGGGAACACCTGGCATGTCAGCAGGCTTCCATGCAAAAATGTCCCAGTTCTCACGGAGGAACTGGATGAGCGCTTCTTCCTATTTTGGGTCGAGTGTTGTGGAGATGCGGGTCGGAGCTGCATCGGGGTCGGTCGGGTGAATATGAACAGGCTTCGTCTCCCCAGACGACTGGAATGCAGACTCTGTGGCGGGTTTCTTTGATCGCAGCAAATCACTCGGATCTGCGTTTTGTTTGTATTCCTCGAACTCGACCGCTGTCACTTGGGAATCGGCAATCTTGGAGCCCTTCTGAAAGCACTCTTCTGCCTTTCTCCTATCACCGGTGACAGTGATCACTTCTTTGGGGCCGGGCATCTTCAATTTGAGGTACACGTAACATGGTCGAGCCATGAACCGTGCATAAGCTGGTCTCCCCAAAATGGCATGATATGCACTCTGAAAATCCACGACCTCAAACGTCAACTTTTCTTTGCGAAAGTGTTTCGAGTCACCAAACACCACGTCCAAAGCTATTTGGCCGAGTGACTCGGCTTTCTTCCCTGGTATAACTCCATGAAAGCTCATGTTACTAGTGCTTAGTCGGGACATCGGAATGCCCATTCCTTTCAGTGTGTCTGCATATAACAGATTCAGCCCACTTCCATCATCCATCAGCACCTTTGTCAGTCGCGTGCCTTCGACAACTGGATCGACCACCAAAGCTTGCCTCCCAGGGGTGGCAATATGAGTCGGGTGATCAGATTGGTCGAATGTGATGGGTGTTTGAGACCATTTCAGATAATTTGCTTTCGCTGGGGCAACCATGTTCACCTCTCGGTTAATGACTTTCAGTCGACTCTTGCTTTCCACATCTGCAAAGATCATCAGAGTGGAGTTGATATGCGGATATCCTTCCTCACTGTCCTCCTTGTCTTCAGCTTTGTCCGACTCCTTCTCCTTGTCCTTAGACTGTTTTCCCTGAAACTGCTGGATCAGGAGTCGACATTGGCGAGTGGTGTGCTTCGGGTAGATGATATTCCCTTCTTCGTCTTTCTTCGTGTGGATGTGACATGGCATATCCATTACGTCGTTCCCTTCTTTATCCTTTACCTTCTTGGGGTTCCAGGATCCTTTTGGTTTCCCCTTAAACTTTCCCTGAGTCACGGCCAGAGCCTCTCCAGGAGCTGCCGGTTCAGCTTTCCGCTTCTGTTTCCGACTGGTGTTTCCTTTTTCCGACTGACTCGGCTTGTGCTTGCCGCTTCGGAGTCGGTCTTCTTCTTCACCGTTGGCGTATTTAGTAGCAATCTCCATCATCCGACTCAAGGTCATGTCACCGGTTCGACCAAACTTCAAACTCAGTTCTCTGTTCTTGACGCCGTCTTTGAAGGCGCAGACTGCCTGATGATCAGACACATTTTCCACAGTGTGGTGCAAAGTGATCCACCTCTGAATATACTCTCTGAGAGTCTCATTAGCCTTCTGCACGCAGACTTGCAACTCTGTTAATCCAGCTGGTCGCTTGCAAGTTCCTTCAAACGTTCTGACGAACACTCGGGACAGATCTTCCCAAGTGTAAATGCTGCTGGGAGGTAATTGAGTCAACCATGCCCTGGCAGAACCTTCCAGCATGAGGGGCAAATGCTTCATGGCCACCTCGTCGTTCCCACCGCCAATCTGAACTGCCACTCGGTAGTCTTCAAGCCAAGTTTCAGGCTTAGACTCACCAGTGAACTTGCTGACTCCTGTTGCCAACCTGAAATTGGGAGGGATAACTGCGGCTCTGATAGCTCTGCTGAAACATTCAGGACCAGAAACATGCACTCGACTGCTTGTGGGTACATCTCTGTCGAGTCCACCTCGATGGGCTCTGTTCCGGTCGACCAACCCTTGCACGATAATGGATCGCGCGTCGAAGCCTGGTTCTCTGGGGTCGACTGGAACCCTACGCCCTGTACTGTACTGACGCCTATCATCTAGCTACCGAGGAGCGTAAGACCCTCCCCTCGGAGGGGAATTGGGCACTCGACGCCTATCATCTCAGTCGAGTCTGTCACCATATTGATCTCGCCGATTCTCGCGCCCTTCACGCCGCGGAGGCGATCTGGGGTTGTGAGCCGACTGAACCGTATTCACAGTGACGGATCGACTGTGAATTCTGTTGCGCGACTGAGACACGGCTGAATTCTGATCTCCTGCTGCCCGAAGCAGATCCCTGATCGGAAGCAAACCTCTGCCAGCTTCCGACTGCGAAGACTGGATGGACTCTGCTATACGGGTCGCAGCTGCTAAATTCTGGATTGGGGTTCGATATACCTGAGTCGGCGGGAAGAGTTGACGTCGATTGGTGTCGGGAACTCGTTACCGCGCGCGCTCGTCGAGTGCTCGCTGAAGGTTCTCCAGCCGAGTGCGCTCGGCCAAATTGGCCAGACGCGCCTCCTCCAAGGCACGAGCCTCGGGGGTTTCTCCTGCGATGGGAGTATGCAGGGCATCCACGTTCCTGCGGCGAAGTTCCTCTCTTTGCAGAGAGTCGAGTGGCTCGGGCTGGTACTCTTCGTAGCCTCGTGCGGGGTCGTCTCCGTCACCTGCTCCACCGTCATGGGCGAAGCCAGGGGGACCGCGGGGCCCGTCGACCATCAAGATTTCTGCCGCTGGATCACTGCTATCGCACTCGGATGCAGTCTCTACGGAGCTAGTCGACAGGTCGAACAAGCCGTAGAGATATTCGTCGGGCTCGATTGCCGCGACTTGGGTGGTGGCTGATCGGCGAGCCACCGCATGCCTCACCCATCGCTGAAGCCTCGACCGGCCCGAGCGCTTGCGCTGGCGGGAGACCGGGAGGGTGGACGATGGAGGAGCCGACCGATACTGGGTCGACGGTTGCCGCAGCAGAACGCCGCGGACACATGCGCGAAAATGCGTCGCACCGCGGACGGGGAGCGCATCTACGTCGAGTGGAGCCTCCTGGAGCCATGCGGAGTCGTCGGCGATGAAGGTGAGAGTGCCGAGACGGATCTCTTGACCCTCGACCAAAACTCCAGCAGACACCATGATGAAAGTACTCGGAAGAATCGCAACTTCTCCACAAAATCGCTAAAACACCTGCCCCAAGGTGGGCGCCAACTGTCGTGGTTCTAAGCCTGACAGTAGAGTGGGGGTAGGTATGGAGAGGCAAGGTCCTAGCTATGGAGAGGTTGTAAACACAAAGGATGTACGAGTTCAGGCCCTTCTCGAAGGAAGTAATAGCCCTACGTCTCGGAGCCCGGAGGCGGTCGAGTGAATTATGAGTATATGAGTTACAAGGTGCCGAACCCTTCTGCCTGTGGAGGGGGGTGGCTTATATAGAGTGCGCCAGGACCCCAGCCATCCCACGTAGGAGAGGGTTTAAGGTGAGTTAAGTCTGGGGCGTTACTGATAACGCCCCACATAAAGTGTCTTTACTATCATAAAGCCTACTTAATTACAGGCCGTTGCAGTGCAGAGTGCCTCTTGACCTCCTGGTGGTCGAGTGAGTCTTCGTGGTCGAGTCCTTCAATCAGTCGAGTGAGTCCCTCGTTGGTCGACTGGAAGGTGACCTCTTCTAAGGGTGTCCTTGGGTAAGGTACTTAGATCAGGTCCATGACCCTACCTTAGGTACATGACCCCATCAGTCGGGACCAATACGTCCTCACCCCGCTGTCCCCGCCTAGTTATCCGTGCAACGTGCAGCAATCCTATCCTTTCTGGTCGGCCGCACCGCTTTCCCTTTGCCATTAAGGGAAAGGGGCCACGCCCTGCGGGCCTATCCCGCGTAGCTGCCTATAAATGCCCTGTCCGCTAGCCGTTTCGCTCGCTCCTCAGTCCGCCATGTCCTTGCAAAGAAGCTTAGCTAGTAGCACCCCAGTCATGGCTAGCAGCTCCAAAACTCCCACGTATTACACCCGCACCTATGCTGTCAACCACCCTGGCTTTCCACCCCTTCTTGCCGAGATGCTCACCAAAGCATTTGGCGGTAAGACTAGCCCTGATTACCTGGTGTTCCAATCGACACCCGTCCCTCACCTTCATCGCTTTGTTGCAAGAGTACACATCAGTCTAGGTCCTGCAGCAGATGTCCAGCCATTGGTTTTACAGGGTAGGGCCAGGCCTACCTCTGGTTTAGCCATTCAAGCCGCTGTTGTGGAGGCTATCCTTCACCTCCGAACCAACATCCCGCATGTAGCAACAAGGCGGGAGTTCTGCTTTTCCCCATTGTGTCAAACGCAGTAATGCAGCCTTCTTCCGTTAGCCAAGGAGATGATCCTGTAATCGCTCGCCTGGTGCAGTACATCACTGCCCAGGGGATGTTGATTTCAACGCTGCTTGCCGAGTTTAGAGCCATGGACAATAATGTGGTACGAGTCGTCAAGGAAGCTTACCATGAGGCTCGTAATTTTGCATCTCAAGCTGTTGGCCCAACGCCATCCGAACCTATGCTATCCTCTCAACCAGTGCTATCCTCTCAACCTGTGATGTGGTCCAAGCCAAGCATCATCACCCTCGACAAGTCTATTCTCCGGATGCATCAGCAGCATTTTCCTGGAGCAATCCCAGCCCCACCGCTCCAACCCATAGAAGTGTCAGACAATGAAGATGAAGATTGGCTCAGTCTTCGTCCTCCAGGAGAGCCCCAGCAAGGCCAGTCTTCTGCCTGACTTCAGTCACGCAGTCAGTGATTCCTGCTAGTCGATCGGTCTGTCAGTTCATCCCCGATATGAGGATAGAACCATGTATCCCGCAGCGAGTAGTTTCGTCTAGCACGTAGTACGTCTGTGTTTGTTGTATGCTGGTACTGTTGTACCCGTATGCTGTGTTATTTGCTTGCTTGCTTTTGTTTGTGTGTTTGTTTTTGCTTGTCTCTCTGCCAAACAGAAATGTTTGACAGGGTTGGCAATGTTTGCTAACAAGCTTTTAATCAGTAGAACACATACACTAAAAACAACCTTGACTCGTCCTGAGTCTTTAATAAAATACGCATTGGTGTAGGTATATGTACACTAGGAGTACATATACCCACTAGCATTAAAACACCTTAGTGTGATTTGTCTGGTGTGTTTTTCCATTGCTTGTTTATTGCATATGTTTGTTTGGATTTTACTGCATACTGCACGCATACTCGGTTCACCCACGAGTACAATTAAGCAGTACTCGGGGGAATGCAAAGTCACATATCCCTCTTTATCTGTGCATACCCTGTGTGCCAGATTTTCCAAACCCAGAACCTCAAAGAGGCCATTTTCTTCTGGCCATTTCTCGTCCCCGATTCTTTTTCGTGAACCCAATTGTGTTTTCGGAGAAACACTGCCAGCTTTATTTCTCGCGATCTGTTACAACTCCCCGATACAGATTTCAACTCCGATTCTACCTCGACACCTACATTTCGTGGAGTAATCCGCGAAATTTTTCACGTGCCCTAAACTGATCCCTGAGCTGGCGTAGCCACTTCACCTGCATCTGAACCCCATCATCCACACCTTCACTGCCTTGCGTGGCGCCGCAAGTCGTCACCACCGCTCCACCGCAGCACGCGATTACTCCACCGGCGCGAAGCGGCGAAGGACCAAGCATGGTGGAGGACCACCCCGTGCACCATCTTCTTCCACACCTCGAGCCACCAGCTGTGCGTTGTCTCGAGCCCGCTCATTCCTGATGAGAATCACCAGGAGGATCAACGAGACAATCAGCGTGCCCAGCAGTGCCGCGAGGAACAACCGTAGCGCCACCAAGAACACCTCCTCGCCGAAGGAGCTCGGCTCGATCTCGCTCAAACCAAAGAGGTAGTAGAGTGGCATTGTGTTTGTGTGTTGGATGCGAGCTGCGCTGCCGTTTTTATAGCCCAACCCCGGTGTACGGTGAGAGGAGTCCAGGAAAATCGCTCGTCACCTAATCACCGGTGTCCAGGAGGCGAATCCGTGAGCAGTGCCGACAAGGTGCTGGCATGCGACGTGAGTGCTCGCTGAACCGGCTCCGTGCACGCCGCGCACTACGGCACTAGGGTCCTCATAGCCCTAGGAGCTAGATGCGCGCTGCGCCAAGCCACACGCGAAGCAGCAGCACGAGAGAAGCAGTTAGCCGGAGGTGGAAGAAGGAGGCTGCCAGTGGGCCCTGGACCCACGTGTCAGCAGGTGAGTCCACTGTTCACTGGGTGCATCTAGCAAAAAAAATTCGAGAGTTTGATCTCGAGTGCCCCTATCCGTGGATATAACCGTGTTCTCCCATATCTCTCCCTGGGTGTACCAATTATCGGTGCCCCAACTCGTTCAAATTCAATCAAAGGGTTAAATTTTTAACCCAGAGATTTTTCCCCGGACTGGTCATCTTTTCTTTGTGCTGTAACCCTAGGAATCTAGAGGACGAGATTCTTTTAAGGGGGGAAGGTTTGTAACAGCCCCAAAATTGGGTTATCAATTTTTGTGCTGTTATTTCTTCCTGGCACTCATTTTCAAAATATTTCTCCTGAGTTTTGTTTGACCCTGAGAATTCTTGTCATTTCCAACCTTTCCAAAACTTGCTCATGTCTTTTTCAATGGGCAAGACCTCAGTTGCATCATCTTAAACCCTCTCAAACCCTAATTCCATTTTTTTTGGAATTTGATTGTGCCCTATGTGATTACAAAGGAGCCATCATTTTCTTTGACATGTTGATCATCCCATCTGTTCCCAGAGACCCATCTATCCTTCTAAACCTTGGATATGCAAAAATATTGCCAAGTCCCATGCAATATTTTTGAATTGAGATTTATTCCTTTTCTTGCCTTTTTGAGGAATAAAATCAAAAGGCATATCTAGCAATCTCCTAAATTCATGTGAATTTGTGGAGTTGATAATTATGCCTAATCCAAGCTCTAGAAATTATATTGGCCATAATTAAACAAGGAAAATTTCCTTTTCCTATTTAATACCAATATTGCATTTCTGCCATTTTCTAAAGGAACTACTACTTTTATAGCCTGGAAAATTCACACATAAATTGTGGAGCTTTCCCTTTCTATATAGTCACTAGTTCCATATTTATCTCATGTTCCACAGATCAAAAATTGGGCACATGATCCAATGCAACTTTCTGCCTTCTCTGAAAGTTTACAAAGGAAGTGCTTTATTACTAATTCCATTTGAGCTGCAATTTGGCAGGGTGTTGAATATTGATCAATAACCCATGGATACCAAAGGTGAGCTCAATCCAATAATCCTAGCTCCCTGTGCAATTTTTCAAAGTTTCTGACCAGATTGTCACTTTGTGAAGGAAGTACCCTCATAGAGTTTACAAATGGGATGAAACTTTTCCATACTCTCAAGTATCCCAAATAATTATCCTTCACCTAAATTCAGAACATCTCATGGAGCTATGTGAGCATAGGAGCAATTCTTGCTCTCTGTCCAAATTTTCAGTTTGTGAAGCAAGTATATTTTATCTTGCTCCATTAGGGCTGAAAATAATTACAAGCCTTCTAATATCCATATAACTCTCCTAATCAAGAGTTTGGCTAATTTTATTTAGCCAATAGTTTCCTAGAATTTTCTCAAGTTTCTGGTCAAGAGTGATGCTTGTGAAGAAAATACAAATTTGGCAAGTCCATTTGAGCTGATCTTTTTACAACATCTACCTATGACCAAAGCATGAGGATTTGACAAGTTATAGATCAATACAACACTCCTAATGAGTGCTTCATCATCATTTGTTTTCTGGACCAGATTTGGCATTTGCACTGCAGCTATGCCAAATAATTGTCCTAATGCCCTCAAAATCCCCATGACCGTAGTCCTTGCTACCCTAAGCATCCTAGACATCAATTCTACCTTTTACTCTCTCTGGTTTTATCTCCAGCAAGTTGCCAAGTTTGCAATAGCCAACTTGTGGATCTTGGTTTACTCATCTCCCTTTGTCTCTACCCAAGAATTTACCTCAGTAACACTCCATCTTCGAAGGGCCACGCAGTAGACATGGTTTAACATCAGTAAAATCTCCAGAACACGCTATGCCAGTGGTGACCACGCGTGCAGCCAGCCAAAACGGTGGTCTAGCCACTGTTCTCGCCGGCATCGCTGCTCCGACCGTCCATGACCTCGCCATTATGTCTAGAAGCTCCCCCTCGTCGTCGCTGTTTTCCTGGACCCCGCTACCCCTCCGTTTTCTTCTCCGGCGAGCCGTGCCAATGACCGAACAGTGCGTTCTCGTGAGCTCGTCTTCTTCCTCGCCGGTGTCCTCTTCCTCCTCTTGTCCTCGAGCTCTGCTCGTCTCCGTGAGCCTCTAGTGCTCATCAGGATCCCCCTCGTCGCCTTCCCGTGTGTCCCCGTGAACCTTGGCCGCGCCTGCCGACGCTGCGTCGTCGCTGACGCGCGGACACGTCGCCCGCCGCGTGCCACTTCCTCCCCTCCTCCCTCAAGCCCCTCCGCGGCTATAAGTAGCAGCTCCCGAGCCCCCCTCGCAGTCAGCAAACCCTCCCGCAGCTCTCCTCCTCGCCCGAAGCCTCTCTGGACCCTCCACCATCGCCATAGCCGCCGCCTCGGGCCTCCATCGATTCGGTCACCCCCGAGCCCTCCTCTCCGTTTCCTCACCACCAGTGCCTTCCCCAAACTCCGGCAGACCCACCCAGCTCCTCGCCTCATCGCCGGAGCCACCATAGCTCCATCCCCACCGGTGGCCGAAGCCCTCTCCGCCGCGGGCCGGGCTGCTCCCTCCCCGGTGTTCCTCGGCGGCAGTTAGCACCACCCCGAGATGCGCCTCTTCGCCCTGATCTTCTCGGTAGGTCGCGCGCCCCGGGAGGTGGCCGGACGCGCCGGCAATCTTTGTCGAGGCAGACGCCTCCCTCGGCCACGCTCGCTCCCGCACGGGAGGAAGAAGAAGCCAACCAGGTGGGTGTTGACCTGGCCAGGCGGGCCCCGACCCCACGTGACAGCGACTCAAGAGCCCGGCCCCGCCTCTGCCCCTTTGACCCAGTCCACGCCACGTCACTTAAGTGGAAGCGCCCCCGCCGAAGCCGTTTTCACTGATCGAAGACGTGTTTTGAGAAAGACACGTTCGGTTTAAAACTACCAGGGACCTGTTTGTAGAAGTATTTTTACAGATCAGCCCCTGAGTTTTAAACGTCCGTATCTTTTTACTCGTAACTCCGATTGAGGTAAATCCAACGCCCACGTCTTCGTCACGTCGAGCCCGTTCCGTTCCCATCATTTTTCACTATGGTTTGACAGCGTGAAAATGACCACTTTGCCCTTGTCCGTAAACAGCCCCCTCCGAGAGAGAACTGTTTCCGGCTAATTTTTTCGCGGTCATTTCTCACTTCTTCCCGGAGTATCTGTCGACCCCCAGGCAAGCCAACCTCTTATCATGAGCCCCGAACTTGCATGTTGACTTTGCTTGCACCTTGTGTGTGTGTGTGTGTAGTTGCAGTTGTTTCTTATTGTTTTCGTCTGCAATTATTTCTTTATGCTTATCATGCTTGTGTGTTTCATGATATCTTTTGCCATGCTAGTTAGAATGTTGTTATTGATGATGCCATGTCACTATTCTCATTTATTTTCAAGTCATCGTTATAAAGTGCTATGATGATGGTAAGGCACCGTGGATATGTTCGTATTTGGTATTGTCATGTTCTTTATGTTGTAAGTGTTCACTTGAGAAGCCCGATGTTTTGTTAAAGCAGTTGTATGATGTATGCTCATTGTTGCATTCATGTTAAAATGCTGGTATGATGATTGATGATGGAGAAGATAATAACATGACTTAATAATAAAACCCCTCCGTCATCGATGGGATCGAGTCATAGTGCCGTCAAATCAAACTTTTTCCAAGTGCAACCACATTTGCCGGTATGGGAAGACCTTAATTCGCTCGACAGAATCAAAAATGGTAAACTACTAGTACTAGCTAATTATGTCACCCTAGATACATCTGAACGTTTAACTCCACGGTATGAACCTCAACTTATGGAGACTAGTGGGAATAGAGCAACCAAACTAATGGGAATAAAGGAACTATATCGCCATGGGCGTCGCTGGAGGAGCTAAAGAACTGGGACACTGATGAGCACATGCATGACATTAGGACATGAATAAACACTACTGGTGTTGAAGGTGCTGGTGCTACTAGGACATGAATATAAAATACTGGCGTTGAAGGTGCTGGTGCTACGACGCGGAGAGAGAGAGAGAGAGAGAGAGAGAGGGAGAGAGAGAGAGTGAGTGTGTGTGTGAGAGAGAGAGAGAGCAGTATAGCTACGAGTCTAAATCTCCATTTTTACAAAAAAAATAAGGAGCTCTATATCTCGATGGACGTGTTCTAGCTAGCTATGAACATGAACAAGAGTGCCAGAACTAGAGAATGAAGATGAACAGAGTCCATGAACGAGCGAAGGAGCATGGATGAGAGAGGAGCTGCTGGATGATGAAAGGATGGGGAGAAAATGCAGGCGGTGGTGCACGTTGCCCATTAACTCTTGTGTAAACAATAACGTGGGATCAGTGCAGTTATTGTGTGGTGGGACACACACTTATTGACCGTGTAATACATGGACTAAAGACATTGATACCACGCTGGGAAATCACTATACATGGCTCGTTGTACACAAACAGCGTGAATCACGTGGCAATGGACGGGGGTGATATCATCCTCGCGTGGAACCATGTCCACTCGTGATTTATTGAGGGTAGGACAAACTTTTTTAAAACTACATCCCCCGCGCCGATACACGGCCTTTGTATTTACAGCATGGACACGCCCAGTGTACGTTTCATACCCAAACCCTATTTGGCGCCCTCGGACTTTTTCTTTTCTTTTTAATCCTCAAAAAAATGTGGGTCGTGGGAGATTCAAACTCCAACTCTGAAGATTTACTTCAAGTTCTAGTAACCAATCGGGACATGTTACTTGATATGCCCACTTGCTTTCTTTTACGCTTCTTATGTAGCAAATATAAATTCTTGAACATTCAAGTCGGGTTTTTTTTTTGTTTTATTGTAAACCAGGTTTTATTTTGGTTTCTACTGGTATTTTTTATTTTATTTTGTATTTTTCGTCTTTCATTTTCCTTTTTTTTTTGGTTTCCTAAAATGTGTGAACATTTAAAAAATTAAAATATTAAATTACTGAACTTTTATCGAATTTTTGAATCATTTACAATTTCTCAAAAAAATTGAGAAAAAAATATTGAACCTTTCTAAATAATACTTCAAAAAAGTTCAAAACAGTAAACCTTCTTTTTCAAAATCAATACAACATTGTTTCAAATACGCGAACGCTTGGGCCGGCCCAACAGGAGTGAAGCCATTGCCTAAGTTGAACGAGGCCTAAGTTTTTTTTTTCATTCTTTTTTTTTGTTAATTCATTTTTCTCTTGTTGAACATTATTATTGTTTTTGAAAACAGTTGAAATTTGAAAAATTGTTTGGATTACCAAAAAATGTTGTTGTTTTCAAATATTGTTTACAACTTTTAAAAATGTTCTGGAATTTCATAAAATGTTCCCTTTTTTATCTTTTTGTTCCCAAACTTAAGAAGTGTTTACGTCTAAAACAAAGTTGATAAATTTTATAAAAATTACTGTGTTTGCAATTTGTGTTCAAATTTTTATCAAATTTTGGGAATTTGTTAACAACTTTGGAAAAAGTGTTCAAGTTTGTCAAATTTCATACACGATTTGAAATTTAAAAATTGTTGACAAATTTCAAGAAATGGTTATGATAGAAGAAAATGCTCATGTTCATTTATAATTGTAGAAATTGCAAACAACATAACCTTTTAAATTAGGAAAAACTACATGTTTACATATGCCCCCGTCTGGCTGAGTCTGCACACTCCTCTCAACTGGTTGTTTTTCGGACTATGGATAAGTGACAGGCACGAACATATGAGGCATCCATGCCAGGTTTGAATGACTTCCGACACTGTTTGCATGTTGCGATACATCCGGCTATTTATCAGCCCTTTTTCATAGAGAAAGCACTAGAAAATGCAAAACTTGTCAAAATCCAAATAACTTAGCATGATGCTTTGGATTGGTCATAGAAGATGGAGGAAAACTCTGGGCCATTTGCAGATGTTGAAAAACAACGAGCTTTCAAATGAATGTTTCTGGCCTATCCGAGCACATTCCATTGAACATGGTCTATTTATGGACATCCTTGAAATGACCCCAACTTTTGAAAGAAGGTGCGCACACTCATGGTAGGCATCCCTGCCTGGTTTGGGCGACTTTTGATACCGTATGCAAGTTGTGACACGAACTTTTTTTAACCGAGAAAATTCTAATGCAAAACTTTTCTAAAGCCCAAACAACTTGGCATGGTACCTTGAATTGGTCATACAAGGCCATAAAAAATTGGGTCCATTTTAAGGGATGTTGAGAAATGAAGATCTCCCAAAAAGGAGCCTTCTCGCCTACTCGAACAATCTCCGCTGAACATTGTTTTTTTTGGAAACCACGGCACTGATCCCAACTTTTGTAAGCAGGTGGCATGCCGATGTTAGGCATCTATGTATGGTTTGAATGACTTGCGACACCGTATGCATGTTGCGACACGTCCGGGCATCTATCGATATTTTTTCACTGGGAAAACTCCAGAAGATGCAAAAACTTTTCAAAAACCAAAATAACTTGGCATGGTGCTTTAAATTGGTCATGCAAAGCCATGAAAAATATTGGGTCCATTTCAAGGATATCAAGAAACAACGTGCTCTAAGGGCGGAGCCTTTTGGCCTACCCAAACACCCTCCATTCAATATGAACTATTTTTGGACATCCTTCAAATGATGCCAACTTTTGCAAGAATGTGGGCATGCCCATGATCGGAATCGAAGCAAAGTTTGAACGAATTCCGACAATGTTTGCACATTGCGACACGTCTGTCGATTTATCGGACTTTTTTCACTCTAGAAATGCAGAACTTATTGAAAGCCAAATAACTTCGCATGTTGCCTTGAATTGGTCATACAAGGCCATGAAAAGAAATAGGGGTCATTTCAACGATGTTGGGAAACAACGTGCTCTTAGACAGAGTCTTCTGACCTAACCAACCATGGTCCATTCAACATGGTATTTTTTAACATCCTTTAACGGACGCCAAATTTTGAAAGGAGGTGTGCTTGCCCATGGTAGACATCCATGTCAGGTTTGAATGATCGCCAACACCATATGCAAGTTGCGACACGTCCGGCCATTTATCGACCGTGTTTGACCGAGAAAACTCTAGATAATGCAAAATTTGTCGAAACCAAAACAACTTGGCATGATGCTTTGAATTGGTCATACAAGGCCATGTGAAAAATTGGCACCATTTCAAGGATGTCAATAAACAACGTGCTCCCACACAGACCCTTCTGGCACTCGAACAACCTCCGTGAACATAGTGCTTTTTGGACATCTTGAAATGACCCCAATTTTTTCCACCAGGTGGGCATGCCTATGGTAGGAATCCATGCCAGTTTGGAATGACTTTCGACACCGTAGCGAATTGTGACAAATCCGACTATTTATCTGTGTTTTTTGACCGGGAAAACTCCAAAAAATGCAAAGTTTATCAAAAACCAAAAACACTTGGCATGGTGCCTTGAATTGGTCGTACAAGGTCATAAGATAAAATTTGGGGCTAGTTCAAGGATTTTGAAAAACAACGTGCTCCGAAACAGACCTTCTGGCCTCCACCCGAACACCCTGTGTTGAACATGGTGCTTTTCTGGACATCCTTGAAATGACCCCAACTTTTTCCACCAGGTGAGCATGCCCATGGTAGGAAACTATGCCAGGTCAAAATGATTTCTGATATCGTATGCAAGTTGCGGCTCATCTGGCCTTTTGTAGGCCTTTTAACAGAAAAACACTAGAGAATGCAAAACTTGTCGAAAACACTCGGTCATACGAGGCCATGAAAAAACTTTGGGCCATTTCAAGAATGTCGGGAAACAACATGCTCTCAGACAAAGCCTTTTGGCCTACCCGGACGCCCTCCATTGAGCATGGACTATTTTTGGACATTCTTGAAATGACCCAACTTTTCGTGGGCCATGCCCATGGTCAGCATCCATGCCAGGTTTGAACGATTTCCGACATCGTATGCAAGTTGTGACACGTGTCACATGTCTGGCCATTTATCTCCCTTTTTGACCGGGAAAACTCCAAAAAATGCAAAATTTATAGAAAAAGAAAACAACTCGGCATGGTGCATTGATTGGCCATAAATGAAAAAAAGGTAGTCATTTGACGGATATTGAGAAATACCCAGCTCTTAAACAGAGTTCCTGGTGTACCGAGCACCCTACATTGAACATGGTATTTTTTCTACACAAGTACAAAAAATGTTCATGGAAATTCTACAAAAATTAGGTTTCAGTTTTTCCCTATTTTTTTAATTCCAAATTTGTTAGTGCTTTTCAGAAAATTTTCAATTTTTTAAAAATGTCCTTGTTCAAAATTTGGTTCGCTATTTAAAAAGAATGTACGTACAGTTTTCTAAAATGTGAACATTTGTATTTTGTGAGCAAAAGTGAAAAGCGAACATTTTTTGATAAGTTGACATTTTTTTAAAAGCACAAACATTTTTTTAAAAAGATAAAAAGGAAAAAGATAAAAAAAGAAATAGAAACAAAAACCGAACAGAAGACCGGTTCGCTACAATAAACAGGTCACCGAGGGATAGTTCTAATAGTTCGCGTTTCCTAGTTAGACGCTGAAGTTTATCAGCTAGTGTGTCTAACGGCGAGCAGTCAATAGCCGGAGTTACAGGATTTGATCCCTCGCACTGCCACTTATTTTTGTTGAATTTTTCTATGTTTTCGTGCATGACAATGGGCTTACCTAGTCAGGCAGCCTCATTTGGGTGGCGCCATCTATTTGAAATAGTTCATAGATTTGAAATAAAATGTAAAATTTGAAAAAGAAAGTTTGTGAAGTTGGCAAAAGATTCACACATTTGAGAAAAATCACGAATAATAGTTTCAAATTTGAAAAATTCCACACATTTAAAGAAATCAGAAAAAGGGAAAAAGTGAAAAATAGAAACAGAAAAAAGAAAGAGAAAGAGAAAATAAAAACCGGGTAAAACCAGCCAAAGGAAACCGCAAGAAAAAGGAAAACTAGAGTCATTCTATTTAGCGTTCCATTTGAGAAAGAACAAAAGAAGAAAAAGAAGTAACTAGCCGCAGAATTAGTTTTGTCCAAGTAGGATACCTCTGCTTGTTATAAGCGAGGAGGTCTGGAGTTTGATTCTCATTGGCCATACCTTTTTTTAAGCTTTACAGAGAAAAAAATGTGTACATGCGCCGGCTGAGGACAGAGAGGGGTGTTAAGGCGCGAAATAGGATCCAAGTACAGCGTATAAGTTCTGGCGGATGACCCAACATCTATATGAAAATGGGTATAATTTGCCAAAGGTCAATGTTGCCTCCTGTTCTGTACGCTTAATGGGGTTATATCGAAGCGGGGCTCAAAGAAATTAGCGCATCAGCGGGCACATAGAGCCGCACCTCAAAACCTAGTCATGACCCTTCACACGATGAGACCTGACACTAAATAGTTTTTCTTGGGGACTATCGAGT
This sequence comes from Triticum dicoccoides, assembly GCF_002162155.2. Lineage (NCBI taxonomy): Eukaryota > Viridiplantae > Streptophyta > Magnoliopsida > Poales > Poaceae > Triticum > Triticum dicoccoides. Next base: position 63,817,688 of record NC_041383.1, read on the forward strand.
TACGGCGGTCTTGCATTATTTTTGCGTTCTCATGGGATAGCGAGTAAACAGTTTTTCTTTCGACCTCGATGCAAGGAGAAAGACTGGAAGACTGAGATGGGATCGGCCTCCTCTATCTCTACGCAAGAGAAGAAGAAGACTAGCTCGGGGTCTTCTCTTTCTCTTTTCTTTGCCCCCAAGTGGATTCCTATAATTTATGGTTGCGTGACGTGAGTGGGGTGCATAGATAAAACCTATCCCCGTCGCAATGTATTGTCAGCTGGCCGTTGAAGGAATCAATCCCCCAACACAACTCATCATGGATCCCCCTGCTGCTGGTCTTCTCTGCTAGCTGCAGCCTGCGGCCGAGACGGTGGATCATCTCATCGACCATTTCTCCGGCACATTAAGCCAAGCCATGTAAGTCTTAATATCCTCTACTGAATAGTGAATACTCGTATTAGCGTGTGTCTAGAAAAGTTTGCATTAGTAGCTTTCTTTGCGTACTAAAAAGTGGTCGCTGTCGTCGTTGCTGCCCATTTCAGAGGAGAAGCAATGGCAGCAGGACTAGATCCGCTAGTGGCGTTCTGGAAAGAGTGGGGGATCTAGATGCTGGTGCTGCTGAGTTTAGCACTGCAGGTGATTCTGATAGTCACGGCAGAGATTCGTCGGCGCAAAGACTCAGGCGTGCTGAGGGTCGTTGTGTGGTCGGCGTATCTACTGGCTCACACGCTATACACTCTTGGACACATGTCCGTGACCAGCAGGCCACCGGAGCATGAACTGGTGGCGTTCTGGGCGCCGTTTCTGCTACTGCATCTTGGTGGCCAGGACAACATCACGGCTTACTCCATCGAGGACAACCGGCTCTGGCTGCGCCACCTGCAGAGTTTTGTGGTGCAGGTATTCGCGGCTGCCTATGTCCTCTATGAGTCATCCATCTTTTCAACATGCTCCGACAGGCCACCATACTCATGTTCATGGTTGGTGTTGTCAAATATGGGGAGAGAGTATGTGCGCTCAAGATTGCCAGCAGCAGTACACTATCCGGGAAGAATTACAGAAGTTTTGGCAGGTTGCATTTTGAGGACCCCGACTCCACCGCAATTTGGACGAAGCCAATATATCTAGCTCATGACTTGTTGAGCGTACCCAAGCATCTACTTAAGGGGCCGTTACCTCTTGTTGCATTTGATGAGAAAGCATCTGGTAGCTGGGAGCAAATGTATGATGTAGCCGAGATCCAACTCTCGCTGATGCACGACGTCTTCTACAGCAAAGCTGAGTTGATCAACACTTGGTACGGGCACTGCATCCGCCTCACCTCGCTGGCAGCCACTGCCACCGCACTGCGGCTGTTCCTTGGATTAAGTGACAAAGATGCTTACAGCAGAGTAGATGTCGCTGCTACTTATGTTTTGCTAGCTGGAGCCGTCGTCCTGGAGATCACATCTCTGCTGAGGGCCATGTTCTCCAGCTGGATGTACCAGCAAATGGCCACATTACATCGTTGCCCCTGTGTTGTTAGTAGAGGATTAATTTATTTGTTTGCTCCTGCATATTTATCTGGGCGATTCGTCAGATTTGCAATGCGGAGAGTAGGAATGCATCCGAGGTACTGGTCAGGCTCCATGGGGCAACACAACTTTATTTACATGTGCAACCATTGCAAGGACAGCCGAGGAAGCAAAATCGCAAGATGGATGGGACGGGAGGACTGGTGGAACACACTGCTTTACACCTCGTCGTCTGTTCCCGTCTCGACAGATTTCAGTCCACTGCTGAAGAAACAAATGAGGCAAAGTGTGGACTTGGACAAAGAGAACCCAAACCACATCCAAATCTCAAGGGGGCGGGCAGTGCTGAAGAAGAGGGGATTGTATGATGACGAGTTGTTGGCCTGGAGCGTGGGCACTGAGCTGGACGAGAGCATCCTCGTCTGGCATATTGCTACTCATGTCTACCTTAGCTGGTACGAGGGGGAACACGGAAGCCTGCCGCATCTTGCAAAGGTGACTCATGAGCTCTCCAACTACATGATGTTCCTGCTCGCCGCACGTCCCTACATGCTGCCTGACAATGCTAGTCGCCAAAGGTATATTGAACTGTGCAACAAGGTGATCAATGATCTGAAACTGAAATACAGCTCGGCCAAGGAGTTGATCAAGTGCATACGTGACAACGGAGACGCGCTCGGCGCCCGACGACCTCAACCTTCCAGGAATGCTGATACAATTGAAGAGAATGTTGATACAATCATAGAGAATGAAACATTTGACAGGGCATCTCAGCTTGCCACGAAGCTGATTAGCATGGAAACACCTGATGCGGGCATGATTTTTTTTTCGAAAAGGGGGAAAAACCCCGGCCTCTGCATCAGCACGATGCATACGGCCCTCTTATTAAAAAATAAAGTAGTGCCAACATGGTTCCAATGGTCGTAGAAAAGTAGAAAAAGCTCACACAGAGCCAAAAAAGGCTAGAAACAACAACTAGCCAAATCAAGATGCCACAACCGGCTGGGTAAAGTAGATAGGAACACTAAATGCCTATCATATTACATGACCGCCATCCAAACCGGTTGAAGATATCCCGAGCTACCATCTCCCAGCGGACAGACCCAGTAACCAAATGCTCCCTGGCCTCCGTCTGGGTGATTGGCGACCACGAACGAATCAGTGCCGTAGTCCGGAATAAAACCTGCAAAAAATGTATACATGATATTCTGTTAAAGACCAAATCATTTCTGCAATTCCAGATAGTCCATAACAAAGCACAAGCCCCAACCCGAATATGTCTCGCTACGTTAGACTCAATCCCATTAAGCCATGTCCCAAAGAACGCATAAACAGAAGTCGGGGGTTTGATATTGAAAGCAATGTGGACCGTCTGCCAAAGTACCTTGGCCAGCGGGCAATCAAAAAATAGGTGTTTAATAGTCTCATCCCGATCGCAGAAACTACACCTAGTAGGTCCTGTCCAATTACGCTTCATCAAGTTATCCTTAGTTAAAATTACTTGTTTATGGACAAACCACATAAACACTTTTATTTTCAAAGGAACTTTGACATCCCACACATGTTTGGACGTAGAAATGGAGTTCGAATTAATTACATCAATATACATTGATTTAACCGTGAATACTCCAGACTAGTCAACTTCCAGCGTAATTCATCGGGTTGTTGAGAAAGCTGGACTTCCATCAGTCTCCTAACCAGACGGAGCCATTCTTCCCAACGATTGCCCGCTAGCACTCATCTGAACTGTATATTAAGAGGGATAGATTGAAAGACCGATGCAACGGACACCTCATGTCGTTGAACAATGTGGTACAAAGAGGGATACTGGATGGCTAAGGGTGTGTCACCGAGCCAAGTATCTCCCAGAAACGTGTACTCGTGCCGTTTCCAACAACAAACTTTGTCCTATTAAACAAAGCCTGCTTGACCTTCATGAGACCCTTCCAGAAGGGCGAGTCGGTAGGCCTTACTGTGACCTATGACAAGGTTTTTGACTGGAGGTACTTGCCGCGAAGGATTTGAGCCCACATAGCATCATTTTCCGACGAAAGCTTCCACAGCCACTTGCTAAGAAGGCATTTATTCTTAATTTCTAGATTCTCAATACCTAGACCCCCTTGGTCTTTCGGTCTACAGATGATATCCCACTTAGCAAGCCTATATTTTCTTTTAAGCTCATCACCCTGCCAAAAGAACCGCGATCTATAGAAGTCCAGTCTCTTCCTAACACCAACTGGTACCTCAAAGAACGAGAGAAGAAACATCGGCATACTTGTGAGCACCGAATTAATTAGGATTAATCGGCCTCCATATGACATGAGCTTGCCCTTCCAGCAGCTCAGTTTCTTCTCAAATCGGTCCTCGATGCACTTCCATTCTCTGTTCGTTAGCCTACGATGGTGGATAGGAATTCCCAAGTATGAGAATGGTAGCTCTCCCAACTCACATCCAAACAATTGCCTATAAGCATCCTGTTCATCTTTGGCCCTACCAAAACAGAACAGCTCGCTCTTATGAAAGTTTATCTTTAACCCGGTCAATTGTTCAAATAGGCATAACACCAGCTTCATATTTCTTGCCTTAGCCAAGTCATGCTCCATAAAGATGATTGTATCATCAGCGTATTGTAGGATAGAAACACCTCCATCAATAAGATGAGGCATCAATCCACCTACTTGACCATTTTCCTTAGCCCTTCCTATCAAGACTGCCAACATATCCACCACTATGTTAAACAAGATAGGGGACATCGGATCTCCTTGTCTTAGGCCTTTATGTGTCTGGAAATAGTGACCTATGTCATCATTAACTCTAATTCCCACACTACCTTTTTGCGTAAATGATTGAACCTGTCTGCGCCAGGCTTCATCAAAGCCTTTCATACGCAAAGACTGTTGGAGAAATGGCCATTTGACCTTCTCATACACTTTCTCGAGATCCACTTTAAAAATCACCCCATCTAATTTTTTGGAGTGGATTTCATGGAGCAATTCATGCAAGACTACCACCCCTTCAAGGATATTTCTGTCCGGCATGAAAGCGGTTTGGGACTGTTGCACCACAGAATGCGCAATCTGTGTGAGCCTGTTAGTCCCGACCTTAGTGAAAATTTTGAAACTAACATTAAGGAGACATATGGGCCTGAATTGCTCAATTCTGACCGCATCCGTCTTCTTAGGAAGTAGTGTGATAGTCCCAAAATTCAAGTGGAATAGTTGAAGCTGTCCAGAGAACAGATCATGAAACATAGGTAGAAGATCCCCCTTAATAATGTGCCAGCACTTCTTATAGAACTCAGCCGGGAAACCATCCGGTCCAGGAGCCTTATTATTTTTCATCTGTGCAATAGCATCGAAAACCTCCTTCTCCGTGAACGGGGCAACTAGAATGTCATTATCAGCAGCCGATAACTGAGGCACATCCTCAGTTTTGGACTCATCAAGGGACACTGTATTCTCCTCCGGCGGTCCAAATAACTGCTTATAATAGTCCGTTATGTATGTTTTTAGGTTATGCTGACCTAAAATAGTGCCCTCGTCCTGCTCAAGCTGAAATATTCGCTTCTTTCTGTGTCTGCCATTAGCTATTAAATGGAAGAACTGAGTGTTTGCGTCCCCCTGGACCACTCTACGTACTTTAGCACGTAAAGCCCACTTCAGTTCTTCTTCGCGGAGTAGTTCTTTTAACCTCTTTTCCGCCTCATTTTTAACCTGAAGCTCTGCTGGTGACAAAATGTTGGATTCAGCCTTAATGTCCAGGTCATGTATAAGAGTATGGAGTCTATCCTTTTCAATCTTATACACACCACTAAGGTGCTTAGCCCAACCGCGTAAGAAACTTCTCAAGTTCCTAATCTTATTCTGCCACCTCTTAATTGGAGATTTGCCTCGAACATCTTTAACCCATTCCCTGGCTATCAAATCTAAGAACCCTTCCCGTTCAAACCACGACGTCTCAAAGGAGAAGGTGTTCTTGTTACCCACATGATTCGGCTCCCTTGAGTCCACGAACAATGGGGTATGATCAGATATTCCCCTCGAAAGAGCTTGCACCGTAACCAGCGGGAATTTCTGTTCCCACTCCACGCTTGCAAGAACTCTATCAAGTTTTTCGTAGGTTGGGTTTGGCAGAGCGTTAGCCCATGTGAACTTTCGACCAGAAAGTTCTATCTCTCTCAGATCCAAGCTTTCAATAATGGTGTTGAACATGAAGGACCATCTGCCATCAAAGTTATCATTGTTCTTCTCCTCTCTCCTCCTGATGATATTGAAATCACCTCCAACTAAAATTGGCAGCTGCTCTGATCCACAGATTCGAACAAGGTCTGCAAGAAACTCCGCTTTAAGCTCTGGTTGCGCGGCACCATAAACCGCCACCAAAGCCCAGTTAAAGCCATCCATCTTAGACCTAACTCGAAACTTGACCGCGAAATCGCCCATCACTACACTACGGACTTCAAGCGAATCGCATCTCACACCGAGTAAGATACCCCCCGATCTTCCTCGCGGAGGGAGGCAATGCCAATCGAAATCAATACCACCAACCAGAGAGGAGAGAAACTGCGGTGCAAAGTTATCTCTACCCGTCTCTGATAGAGCAACGAAGTCTAACTTCTCTTCTACAGCTGTCTCGGCCAGGAATCTTCTTTTAGCCAAGTCCTTTAGACCTCTGCTATTCCAAAAAATTCCTCTCATAGTTCATCATGGAATTTTTTGGTGGTTCGAATCCTAGCACTCCTACGAACTGCGGAATCGGGATAGATCTTCCGTTTCCACTTACGCTTAGGTTTACTAAGCTCAGGCACCCGGTCCTCATGACCGGGTTCACCAATATTAGTCGAATCGTTCTCTGGGGAAACATAATCTTCCTCAGCGTCATGGTTGGTGGGTGCTAGATCCGCACACAAGCTATCAAGCACTCTAACCCCTAAAGCATTAATCTAATCATCATTCATTGGTTTAACTGCTGCAAGATTACGAATAGTCTCTAAAGCACGTTCCGCCTCCAGATCTAAAATATCATTCACCGACTTAGTAATCTCACTGTCCGTAGCACCTAGTGAAACTCCTAATTGGTTTGCATTATTTATAATGTCCTCATTAGAAAAGTGCAATAGTGAATTAGATAAGTTGACGGACATACCAGACGTAAACGCAGCCTCCTGAAGCTTGGCCGCCCTCATAGCGCACCGCTGCTGCATATCGTCCACCTCGGGAACGTCTAGGACGCGAGCACTCATCCGTCTCCCCTCGGAGATCGGGTCCGGGATCCCACCAAACGCGATCACCTCCTCTCTAGTATAACCTGGCACAGAGACCCTGAAAGGTGGTGCCGAAGTTACTAGAGATGGCGTCTGCGGGCTCCCGATCCCCTTGGACGCATGCCCCACCGCAGGCAGTGGGGGAGAGAGAAGGACGGGGGCCTCCTGCCCGCGGCCTCCTCCCGCCACTGCCGCCAAGTCAGAGGGTGAAGCCATCGGCGAGTTGGTCCTCCTGACCAACGGTGAAGAGGGAGGAGACCGGGTCTCCTGCCCTGGCCTCCCCCCAAGCGCAGCAGCTGCCACCGTCATAGAGGGAATCGAGGCCGCCTGCCTCGGACTCCCTGATGCAGCAGTCACCGACCCCCTCGGGGCCGACGCCAGTAGCGCAGCCGGCATCGGTAAAGGAACGGGAGAAGAAGGGACTCCATGTCCCGAATCCCCTCCCCCACACCCCATCGCGCCCGTTATCGCCGACACCGGAGTCGGGACCGCGGGTGTCGGCAGACCAAGCAAACCCTCAGCCGGCCTCATCACCGAATCGGCGGCCAAAGGCCCCACCTGACGATCAGCAGACAAAACAGGCTCCCTCTCGAACTCCAACGAAGGAAGTGTGTGCTCAAGATAATCACCAGACTCCACCCGGTCACTCCATAGCCTGGGAGGTGCCGAGGCGGGCTCAAAAGACCCAAAGCGCAGAGTATTCATAGGAACCGCCGGTGAGACTGTGGGCTCAGTCCCAGATCCAGTCCCCGCCGACTGAGAGGTTGTGTGAGATCCCTCTCGCATGGACTCATCTGACGGTGCCCCCTTAGCTCCCGCATTACCATCCCGATCGTGCATATCAACATCGTTACCATTAACTGCATCATCAAATAGGTCGGTGTCCTCAAACTCAATATCTAACGGGAACACCTCGCCCTTGTAAGTCCAGTTCACCTTATCAGGCACATACTCAATATCCAGAATGCTTACTAATAGCCGGGCTATCCCATTGGCGCGTGTGAAGGCCATGTCCACTTTTACTGTCTTACCAACCAAGATACCCAAACTGGCCACCACGCGAGCATCCTGCAGAGGCTTAGACGGAGCCCCCAAAAACCGCAACCAGACCTGTGTAAGCGGTTTTCCCTTAGGCTCGACCTGTTTCCACTCGTTAAACTCCAAGATACACTTAGTACCGGGAACTTTACACAAGCCAAAACTCAACAATCTCTGCAAGTCCTCCACAGATGGGAAATCAACCTTAAAAACTCTGTCCTCAATGTGCACCAGATCCCAAACAAAATCACCGGGAGCTAGCTCCTGCAGCCTCCTCACAATCTGTGCCTCAGTCACCTCGCCCTGGGTCGCTCTCACAATCCCAGTAGTCAAACTCAGGTTATCCTCCGGGACCTCTCTCGCCACCGGGGACTCAGAAAACATTAGCTCAGCACAGTAGACCCCATAGATATTCAGAGTCGGAGGAAGGTCACGTAACAACGGGCACTCTCCCGAGTCATGTGCAAGCTTACCACATGACTCGCATAGCTGGGCCACACACTCAGCAATGAAGTGACCCTTCTCACCACAACGATAGCAAATCATCCTCTCCTTTTTACGAGCATACTTAGACGCCCTCTCAGCATCAGACCTGTCGGTAGCCTCATCCACCGTCCCAGTCTCTGGAATCTCAACACTTGCCATAGCATTCACCACCTCCATAGCCTGTGTCGGAAGCTCAGAAGATGTAAGCTGAGGCTCCTCCGTAGCAACCGAAGGAAGAACAGCCCTGGGAGGGGGCGGGCGGTGAAATCTCCCGTGGCCCCCACCTCGACCACCACGACGGGCACGAAAGCCTCCTCTCTGGCGGTGATCCGAACCAGAAGCCCCCTCGACGAAACCTCCTGTCGGGCCGAGAAACGGTCTCTCAGCCGACCCGTCACTCTGCCAGGCATAGCCACGGCCACCACCCGTGGATGAAGACCCACGATGCTGTCCAACTCCATACGCATCAGAACCATCATCCCCCCACTGACCTCGGGGTGGATCAAAGGACTCTGTAGTGTTGGGACTTTGTCTCGTTTACACCGATCCCGACCGATCTTGCGCGGGCCGCGCGACGTAGTGCGGCGGAGGCTTGGCACGAGGCTGGTTGCCGATAGTTGGCGTAGCTCCTGAAGCACTACCCCGAACCGGTGCTGCCGCGCCCGGCGCCGAAGGCCTAGTCCCGCCCCGACCCGCGGCCGGCTGCACAACGAGCGCCACGCCGGGTGCTGGGGGCCGAGTCCTGCCCCGACCCACAGCCGTCTGCATGGCAACCGCGCCTGGTGCCGGAGGACGCTACCCACCCCGACCGGCCGAAGGCAGCTGCTGCACATATCCTGGCCGCTGGGTACCAACGCCGCGACCAGGGAAGGCCGGCGCCGCGCCATCACCCGCCGGCTGCCTCTGGCCAGCGGGCACTGGTGCCCCACGTCCGGCGGCCTTAGCACTCAGCATCGCAGCCCCATCCTGACGTGAAGGAGCCGCCGCAGCCCCAGTCGGCGGCGGCGCAGCCCCATCCCGACCTGAAGGGGCCGCCGCCGTGGTTGTTTTGGCCGGCGGCGCTGCCGTCCCGCGGCCAGCCATACCCTGGAGAGGTGGGATCCTCTTCGCCCGACCCGCACCGCACAGTGGGAAGCCCGGAATCCCGCGCCTAGGAGCCCTAGCGATAGCAGCCGACGGCGCGGTAGCGGAGGAAAGAGCGATCGCTGCGTGCGTGCATGGAGTATCGCTACGTGAGAGACTCGGAACCGGTCCAGCCTGGGCCACATACCCAGCCGTCCCAGGCCCATCTCCTCGCATCTCCGACCGACACAAAGTCGGCCCATCGCAGCCCACCAAGTAATTGAAACGAGCCGATCGCATCTCAGCGATCTGGGAGAGCCCTGCGGACGCCATGGCCGCCGCCGGCGCAGGACGCTCGCCCCTCTGCTTCCCGTTCTTTCGTTTCTTAACAGTAATCCATGAATCCGGCCTAATCTTATCGAAAAGAGTAAGATTTGGAAGGCGAACCTTAGGTAAAGGGCCCTTCCATGGCCTGACCGCCGATGCCGCATTCCTCCGATGAACGACACGTCGCACCAGCTCCTTCCTCTCGTCCGGATGAAGCCCCACCCGTGCCGGATCCTCCACCGGCACTACCGTGTCTACGGTCTTGGCCACATCATCTTCATCATATCCTGCATGAAAAAGATCGCATATCAAATCCGAAGGTGTAGGCGAGTGCGGCGAACCTTTTGAGCCTTCGTTGTCTCCGGCGTCATCCTCGTCGTCCGCCTCCAACAGAGCCCAAAAACGGCCCCCGATGCCTGCCCGCGCAGCCGCCGCGGAGGGACACGGCGCGGCGGCGGCCTCCGCGGTCCCCCGGGGATTCGCTCTAGGAGTCACCCGGGGAGTCGCCCCAGCCATCGCCCCCTCCTGATGCGGGCATGATAAAGCTGATCAGCCAAGTGTGGGTGGAGATGCTGTGCTACGCGAGCTACCGGTGCAGGCCGGATTCTCATGCCAGACAGTTGAGCAATGGCGGCGAGATCACCACCGTCGTTGCCCTTTTGGTGGAACATTTGAAATCCAATATTCTGGACATCAAAGAAGAACAGGATGCTGAGTTGGGGAACCCGTAACAGTAACGTCCTGGATGTTATTGCTAGTAATGCTACCGCACCACCACTAGGTGGCCTTGTTTTTCTTGTGTTTTTCTTTGGGTATGATTGTGCGGTTGCCCCAGCCGTCGCCTTTATGGCTTATCTGGATGTTGGTTGTAGTATGGATCTTTGCTTTATTTATAAAACGGGGCAAAAGCCTATTTTGAGAGATAGCATCAAGATTGGCAAAAGATAAGCCTTTATTTTGTAAAGATATCTACTACAGGCAATTAAGAATAATATCCTTTGTCGAGCATTATTCTCCTCTTGTGCTTGGAATAACCGGCAGGCCATCTCGATGGTCACCAGGTCTTCTTCCTCCCCATCCTCGTCGACGGCAGCAGCTTTGTTGCCCACTACGGCCACGTTTAAAGCAGCTCTATATATTTCTCTCTCTTTTTCCGGATTCACTAGAAAGCACTCCATGGTCTTGCTAGTGTGCACAAACTACAAATGAAAATAATAGTCATATTCGAACAAGCAAATAGTTTAGTTTGATTATAGGGAAAGACAACAAGTAGTGATTGCATCGCGACAAAGGTTCACACAAATCATTTATTCACATCGGAAAAATAGTAAACAAACCATGCTGAATAGCCACTCCATACGGGCAAAAGGGTCTGATCGGGCTCAAGCACCTAGCAACCATCAGGTAACCTGAAAGATGGCATTTAGAATTTCCATATTTGCAGAGTTGATCATAGCGCATAGTACACAGGTCACGAAGAAGGTGTAAAAGATATATTTTCATGATGCAATTACAGTATAAAGAAAGAGAAAGCTATTACCTGTTCAATTGCCGAAAGCG
>NC_041383.1:63829205-63836067 GCF_002162155.2 Triticum dicoccoides
GCCTCTCCTCTCCGCTGATCGACGGCGGGTTGGAGGCCGGTTTTGGGCGCTCGCGGACGCTGACGAGGACGACGCGGACGGGGATGCAGACGATGCTCTCCCATCTCCGCTGTCGCCGACTCCTTCCGATCACCTCAATGACTGGTTCAATGCCGGTTACACGGAGGAGGAAGTGGCGACTACTATCGACAATGTGCTGCCCCTCCATGATCCGGCCAGGATTGGGCTGCACGCGGGCGAGAAGAGGGAGATGGTGCGCCGTATAGTTCACCGGAGAACATCGTCCGCGGCGGTCAAGCCTTGGAAAGGCCCTATCCCGAAGGTTAGTCGTCCTAACCTCACAGTTTTGATCTAGTTCGGTTGGAGTCTTGGATCGTTGTTAAGAGGAAGAAGAAGGTTCGCCAGACGGCGGCCAGATCGGCGCCGTCGGTGCCTGCGCTTGTCTCGCCCAGATTTTCGGGCCTCGGGATCGCAGACGAGCGAGCGCGGCGTTTGAATTTGCTGCTTGGTCGAGAGAGGCCGGATCAGTTTGCTCTTTGGCCGAGTCAGGTTGGGCCGGGGTTAGCTGGGTATGAGGACCAGGCTAACCCGGTGCCGACCCAGTTTCTCCTGGGGGAGGACCGCTACGAGGTGGGCGCGGTGGACGGGCCGGGATCGCCTCGGTATGAGGCCCAGGTTGATCCTGTCCTGATTGCTATCGAGGACGAGGCAGGATCCTCAGTTCGATCGACGTATCGTATCGTGCCTTCGCCAGTTAGGGTTCTTCGTCGCCGGAGTCCAAACCTTTGTTCGGCTGGGGGTGGTCGGGCTCGGCGTATACCTCCGCTCGGAGCGATGGCGGGTCGCTGTGGGACCTTGCTGCCGGGGAAGAAAACCATTGTGTCACAAGGGACCGGCCGCCTAGGGGTTGCGCCGCCGCAGGGCACTGGCTGTGGCCGTGGCGCGGTGCCGCCGCCAGCCGCTGGGACTGGCGCTGCGCTGCCGTTGGCCGCGGGTAGTGGTCGCGGTGCAGTGCCGCCGTTGGCTCCTGGGACTGGCCGTGGGAGAGCACCTCCACCGGTCCAACCTGCTGGTCGGGGCACGGCTGCGGTCGGTGCGGCTGTGGGCCGGGTGGCATGATGCCCGGTCCCAGGCCGCCGGCGCCTGCTCTTGTGGGTCAACGTCCTCCGGCGCCGGGAGCTGCCGGGATCACCAATGCGGGCCGGGGTGGCGCTGCGCCGAGGCCGCCTGCGCCGGGGCTGACGATCGGGGAGCCAAGGCCGGCCCCGCTGCCTCACCTCATCGCCAAGCCTCAGCAGAACAGAGCCAGGACGGTGCAGACACAGGCACCACCGCCGCCTCAAGTTTCTGCTGCGCCCCGGGGTCAGTGGGGTGATGATGGTTTCAATGCGTATGGAGTTGGTAAGCACCGTGGTTCCTCGTCGACGGACGGTGGTCGGGGCTATGCTTGGCAGAGCGATGGCTTGGCGGAGCGACCGTTCATGGGCCCCTAGGAGGTTTTGTTGAGGGGGCGTCTGGCCCTGGCTACCGACAGCGGGGGTGGTTTTCGCTGTCATCGTGGTGGTCATGGGGGTCGAGGTGGCCGGTACCGCCCATGACAGCCTCCTCCGCCTGTGGTCGACCAGATGGTGGTTGACAGGACCATTGAGGAGCAGGTTTTGTTAGGTCAAGCTATGGAGGTGGTCTCAGCGCTAGCTAATGCTGAGATTCTCGGGAATGAATCCGGGTTGACAGTGTCAGTGGAGGCTACAGACAGGGCTAAGTCTGAAAGGGCGTCCAAATGGGCGTGTAAGAAAGAGAAAATGGTGTGTTATCGATGTGGTGACAAGGGACATTTTATTGCTGAGTGTGTGGCTGAGCCTTGTCGCACTTGTGGCAAACTAGCACATGATACGGGGGACTGTCCGTTTTTGCGAGATCAGGCACCGTCTCTCATGATGTATGGAGTGTACTGTTCTGAACTCACGTTCTTTGAGTCTCCCACGGAGATGGAGGTTCCTGATGAGACCTTGAGTTTGATGACGGGGATAGTCAAAATTACCAGAGGAGAGGTCTCTGAGGCTCAGATTGTGCAGAGGCTGAAGGAGTTGGCTCTAGGTGATTTCCAGTGGGAACTTGTTAGTATCGAGGACAAACTGTTTCAGGTTGAGTTCCCATCGGTTGAGGATCTTCAGAGACTTCTGAGTTTTGGGATGTGTAAGGTGCCGGGTACTGATTGTGTGCTTGAGTTTCACAAGTGGAAGAGGATCGAGCCTACGGGCAAGCCTCTGACTCAGGTCTGGTTGCATTTTTATGGGGCTCCCTCGAAGCCGATGCAGGATGCTCGGGTCGTGGCTAGTCTGGGTATTATGGTGGGGAGACCAGAGCGACTGGACATGGACTTTACCAGAGCTCACGAGATAGCCCGATTACTGGTCAGTGTGCTGGATATTGAATACGTGCCTGAGGTGGTTAAGTGGGCTTATCGATGCCAGATCTATTCCCTCGTTATTGAGTTAGAGGATGACAGTCTGTTCGCCGAGGTGGCTAACGGGACTGATACTGATATGCACGAGGGAGATGATAGTTCGGGACTTAAGGAGGTGCCAGTTGCTGACAGTGGACGAGAGTTGTCCACTGCGTCGGGAGTCGATTCTCAGACATCTGGGGATGGGACGGCACCACCTTCCACGGTGCCTACGACTGCTCTCAGATTTGGGTCTTTCGAGCCGGCCTCTGCGCCCCCGAGACTTTGGAGTGAGCGAGTGGAGTCTGATGAGGTGTTCGAGCACTCGCTACCTGTTTTGGAGTTTGAGGATTCTGTGAATCCTCCTCTTGGGGCATCGCTGATTTCGGTCAGGAGTGAGGCGGAGGAGGTTCCCTCCCGCATGTTCGTTGATTCTCCTCAGGTCGCGGGCCCGGCGGTGAAGGGCGTTTTCCCAGGAGGGGATCCGGGGATGGTGATCTCAGACCCCCTCCCCTGCGGTCGCCTTACCGGAGGTGCAGCCGGCGGTGCCATCTGCTGATGGGGGCACGGGGCAGGTGGCCTCGGCGCCCTCTTCGTTTCTTCTGTTGGTCGAGATCCCAATGGTGGAGGTTGCTTCTTCGGGAGGGGGTCTGGGGCAGCTAGCCTCGGTACCTGCCTCTCCTCTCGCCAGGCCGACGATGTAGCCGGCGGCCTTTCTTTCCGGTGAGGGCTCGTGGCAGGTGGCCTCGGGGCTCTCTTCTCTTGGGGCGCCCAGGGGGGCCAGCCCTCCTACGGCGCCGATGCCTCCTGCTGGCCGAAGGGCCGGGTGGATGGGGAGCTCGGGCAGGAGGCCTAGGTTCCACCCTCCCCCGGCTTTGTGCACTCGAGTAGGGCCACTCGGGAGGAGGTGATTGCGTTCGGTGGTATACCGGATCCGGTCTCTGAGGGGCGACGGTTGAGCAGCCGTCTCCAGGACCATCCGGATGTGGACGACATTCAGCAGCGGTGCGCCATGAGGGCGGCCAAGCTTCGTGATGTGAGGTCACTACTGGTATGTCGGTCGATACATCTAATTCTATTTTGCATTTTCCAATGATGAGATTATTAATAATGCAAACCAGCTAGGTATTTCACTAGGTAGTAATGATAGTTAAATTTTAAGTTCGGTTAATGATATGATGGATTTAGAGGCTGAGCGGGCTTTAGAGATGATTCGTAACTTAGCTGCAATTAAACCCATGAATAACTCTGATATTGATGCTCTGGGGGTCAGGGTGCTCGATAATTTGTGTGCAGATCTTGCTCATCCTTCCCCTGAGCCTGAGGAGGAGGATGAGCGTGTGGAGAATGTTGAAGTGGGTACCTCTGAGACTGGTTGTGTGGACCGCCTGGAGAGTTTCAATATTCCTAAACGCAAGTGGAAGCGGAAGATCTACCTAGATTCCGCAGTGCGTAGGAGTGCTCGGATCCGAACGGCTAAAAAATTCCATGACGAGATATGAAAGGAATCTTTTGGAATAGCAGAGGTCTGAAAGACTTGGCTAAAAGAAGGTTTCTTGCTGAGGCTTCTATTGAGCATAGGTTGGAATTTATCGCATTGTCGAAAACTGGTAGAGCTAATTTTTCGCCACAATTTCTCAATACTTTATCGGGCGGTATTGATTTTGACTGGCATTGTCTACCACTATGAGGAAGATCGGGTGGGATCTTACTCGGAGTTAGATGCGATTCATTAGAAGTCCGAAGCGTGGTCATGGGAGATTTTGCTGTTAAGTTTAGTGTGCGGTCGAAGACCAATGGATTTAACTGGGCTTTGGTGGCGGTATATGGTGCCGCATAGCCCGAGCTAAAATCAGATTTCTTGGCTGATCTGGTTAGGATTTGTGGTTCAGAACAACTTCCAATCCTGGTGGGGGGTGATTTTAATATTATCAGAAGGCGTGATGAGAAGAATAATGATAATTTTGACGGCAGATGGTCGTTCATGTTTAATACTATCATTGAAAGCCTGGATCTGCGAGAGATAGAGCTTTCGGGCAGAAAGTTTACCTAGGGTAACGCGATGCCAAATCCGATGTTTGAAAAGTTGGATCGAGTCCTGGCTAGTGTCGAATGGGAGCAGAAGTTTCCCTATGTAACAGTCCAGGCGCTTTCGCGTGGTATTTCTGACCACACACCTTTATTTCTTGACTTTGGGGAGGCCACCCATTTGGGAAATAAAAATGTTTTTTCTTTCGAGCTAGCTTGGTGTGACGCCCGGGTAATCAAGCTACAGTAACCCTCTGGTAATGATGCCACGTCACCTCGGTTATTGTTGATAATCTCGCGTTAGTTCAGAACCGATCCAAATTCAAATTTGAATTAAAGTCAAAACAATTAAAGTCAAAACAATTAAAGTTTTCAAAAGTCAAAACCAAATTGTTCCTAATGTGCCAAATAATTCATATTAAATGTTGGGGAAGAAATCATCTTTAATAAAATAATTAAATGCACTAAGTAATTAAAACAGCGATAAGACAATTATCTAAAATGCTTTTAGAATAATAAGCAAATGCAAAATACCTTATTTAGAGTGCCAAAATATTTGGGGCCACGACCTATTTAATAGCACTAAATTAGTTGTCGTTTCTAAATTGTATGAAACAAAACAAGGAAAACAGAAAAGAAATAGAATAAAAAAACAAAAAAAAAACAAAAAAAAGAAACAAAGGAGGCCAACCCCCTGGCCATACTGGGCCTTGGCCCCGATGGCCGGCCCAGCCGCCCGAACAGGCCGGGCCTCCCCCACCACCACTTAACCCCTCGGTCCACTGACCAAAACCCTAACCCACACGCACCCACTCCCTCCCCTCGTCCCACTCCTCCCTCTCGCCCTTCCCCGATCTGGATCGGGGCAACCCCCGATCCCATCGCCCCATCGCCGCCTCGACGTCTCCGTCACCCCCCTCGCGGAGCCGGTCCCCTCGTGTCACCCCACCGGCGCCCCGCTGCCCGTCCACGACCACGCTGACGCGGGACCCCGCCCGGAGCTACCTCGCCCCCGCCGCACAAGGACCGCGCTGCCGGAGCCCCTCACCGTCTTCCCCGAATCGCCGTCGCCTCGTCGTCCTCGCCGGATCTCCTCCCCGCCGGAACGTCGTCTCCGACCTCCTTTTCGAGCACCGCTGCCCGAACCCCTACAACCCCGGTGAGGCCCTCGGCCTCTCGTCCTCTCCCCGCACTCGCCGTCCGCCCGATGCTACCCCGTGGCCGCGGCCTTCTCCCCGCGCCGCGACTGGACCGACGTCCCGCGTGCGCCCACCGTGACCGCGCCTCGCACGCGCCCCGTCCCGTGCGCGCCCACCATGGCCGCCTCCCCCGCTGCTGCATCCGGATGCCTCCACCGCCCCGCCCGCTTTCGCCCCTGCCCCGCTTGCGGTTCCCACAGTGGCTGCCGCTCTGCCACGCCCTGGCAGTGGCTCTGGCCGCCGGCACCGGTGTGTGTCGTGCGTGCCCAGCGCCCTCTCGGGCTCATGCCCGTTCGGGCGCTCACGCCACTGCCCGCTAGTGTCCGCCCTGCTAGGCCCCGATGGGCCACTGCCAGGGGGCCCCACGCCCCTTTTGATTAAAACAAAAATGGAAATTAAAAATAATCAAATAATAATAATGATAATAAATGAATAATAATTTAGTTAAGTAATTAATTAATTAAAGAAATAATTAACTTAATTAATTTTGATTAATTAAATTAGAACAACTAGTTAAACTAATTACACATTAGTCTCCTAGTTAACCTGATCAGTTAATTAGTTAATTAAGTAGTTAATGACAGTGGGGCCCACCCCTAATTAATCCTGATTAGGTTAATTAATATGTGTAATTAAAATGTGTCACTGACCAGTGGGACCCACTGGTCAGGTTAACAGTCAACCCTGTTGATTGCTGACGCTAGCATGACATCATGCTGGTGTCATAAATCCAATTTCGAATTAAATTAAATGATTAATTAAATTCCAGAAATTAATAAAATCTTTAGAAAATCATATCTTTTAACCCGTAACTCGGATTAAATTATTTTCAACATGAAAGTTGCTCAGAACGGCGAGACGAATCCGGTTATGCAGCTCGTTCATCTGCCACACACCCCTAACCTATTGAACCTGCAATTTTTCACCTCCGGTTCATCTGTCCGAAAACACGAAACTCCGGGGATACTTTCCCGGATGTTTCCCCCCTTCGCCAGTATCACCTATCCCTGCGTTAGGTCACCCCTAGCACGCGTATTGCCATGCTATAATTTGTGTTGCTTTGATTGCTCTATTATTTATTTGTGTTCCCCCTCCGTTACTTCTTTTCGGTAGACCCCGAGACTGCCGGCGACCCCCAGTTCGACTACGATGTTGACGACCCCTCCTTCTTGCCAGAGTAACCAGGCAA
>NC_041383.1:63836188-63868004 GCF_002162155.2 Triticum dicoccoides
TCTCCTCTATACTGCTTGCATTAGAATAGTGTAGCATGTTACTCCTTTCCGTTAATCCTATCCTGATGCATAGCCTGTCCTTGCTACTACTGTTGATACCTTTACCTGCAATCCTACCTGCTTAGTATAGGATGCTAGTGTTTCATCAGTGGCCCTACATTCTTGTCCGTCTGCCATGCTATACTATCGGGTCGTGATCACTAGAGAGGTGATCACGGGTATATACTATATACTTTATACATGATACATGTGGTGATAAAGTTGGGTCGGCTCGAGGAGCACCCACGAGTGATTCACGGATTGGGGGCTGAAAGGACCTTTGTCCCAACGGCCCTCTGTGTGGATCTTTGTGACGGAGCGACAGGGCAGGTTGAGACCGCCTAGGAGAGAGGTGGGCCTGGCCCTGTTCAGCGTTCGCGGATACTTAACACGCTTAACGAGATCTTGGTATTTGATCTGAGTTGAGTCGTTGACCTTATACGCACTAACCGCCACGTGGGACAAGATATGGGCAATCGGCGTCGTGGTATCAGCCGAAGCATTTCGTGACGTCAGCGACTGAGCGGCGCGCGCCGGATTGGACTGGAACACCTGCTAGGCTAGGTCTGCTTTCGGCCACGTATGCAACGTGCAGGTGTGCTAAGGGCGATGCGCCCAGACCCCTGTGTGCTTAGGTTTAGACCGGCGTGCTGACCTCTTTGTTGTGCCTAGGTGGGGCTGCGACGTGTTGATCTTCCGCGGCCAGGCATGACCCAGAAAAGTGTGTCCGGCCAAATGGGATCGAGCGTGTCGGGTAATGTGGTGCACCCCTACAAGGAAGTTTATCTATTCGAATAGCCGTGATCTTCGGTAACAGGACGACTTGGAGTTGTACCTTGACCTTATGACAACTAGAACCGGATACTTAATAAAACACACCCTTCCAAGTGCCAGATACAACCCGGTGATCGCTCTCTAACAGGGCGACGAGGAGGGGTTCGCCGAGTAGGATTATGCTATGCGGTGCTACTTGGAGGACTTCAGTCTACTCTCTTCTACATGCTGCAAGACGGAGGCTGCCAGAAGCGTAGTCTTCGACAGGATTAGTTATCCTCCTCTTATTCTGGCATTCTGCATTTCAGTCCACTGATATGGACCTTTACACATATATCCATGCATATGTAGTGTAGCTCCTTGCTTGCGAGTACTTTGGATGAGTACTCACGGTTGCTTTCTCCCCCCTTTTCCCCCCTTTCCTTTCTTTCTGGTTGTCGCAACCAGATGCTGGAGTCCAGGAGCCAGACGCCACCATCGACGATGACTCCTACTACACCGGAGGTGCCTACTACTACGTGCAGCACACTGACGACGACCAAGAGTAGTTTAGGAGGATCCCAGGCAGGAGGCATGTGCCTCTTTCGATCTGTATTCCAGTTTGTGCTAGCCTTCTTAAGGCAAATTTGTTTAACTTATGTCTGTACTCAGATATTGTTGCTTCCGCTGACTCGTCTATGATCAAGCACTTGTATTCGAGCCCTCAAGGCCCCTGGCTTGTATTATGATGCTTGTATGACTTATTTATGTTTTAGAGTTGTGTTGTGATATCTTCCCGTGAGTCGCTGATCTTGATCGTACACATTTGCGTGCACGATTAGTGTATGATTGAATCGGGGGCGTCACACCTGGTTTGAGGGAGAAGGCTTCTTTGATCTCGTAGCCAGAGAATAGGCTAAGGATGCTGGAGGTAGGTCTGCACTTGAGCGCTGGTAGAATAAAATTAGGCATTTGAGAAGTTTCCTCCGTGGGTGGGCTAAGCATCTCAGCGGGGTTTATAAGATTGAAAAGGAACAACTCCTTACACTCATTCAGTCCCTAGATGTAAAAGCAGAAACCATGGTCCTGCCAGCCTCGGACTTCATGCCAAGCTAGATGCGGAGATGAGGCTGAAAGAGCTCCTTGGTGAGGAAGAGTTAAAATGGGCACTCCGGGCCAAGGTCCGAAGAGTTGTCCAGGGGGACGCGAACACACAATTCTTCCACATGATGGCTAATGGTAAACATAGAAAGAAGAGGATCTTTCAGCTTGAGCAAGATGAGGGAACGATTCTTGGACAGGAAAACCTAAAGCTATATATTACTGAGTATTACAAGCAGCTGTTTGGGCCTCCAGAGGATAACTGTGTGTCGCTGGATGAGTCTAGGATTGAGGATGTGCCTCAACTTACGGCTGTTGAGAATGATATTTTAGCTTCTCTTTTCTCTAAGAAAGAGGTGTTTGAGGCCATTTCCCAAATGAAGAATAATAAGGCTCCTGGCCCGGATGGTTTCCCGGCTGAGTTTTATAAGAAGTGTTGGCATATTATTAAAGGCGATCTGTTGCCGTTGTTCAATGATTTATTCTCTGGCCAACTTCACCTTTTTCAGCTGAATTTTGGAACGATAACCCTACTTCCCAAGAAGACACAGGCAGTGAGAATCGAGCAATTCCGGCCTATCTGTCTTCTTAATGTTAGTTTCAAAAAATTTACCAAGGTCGGGACGAATAGGCTCACACAGATTGCGCATACTATGGTGCAGCCTACTCAAACTGCTTTCATGCCGGACAGGAACATCCTCGAAGGGATTGTGGTCCTTCATGAAAAACTCCACGAGATTCACACGAAAATACTTGATGGAGTTGTTTTTAAGGTGGATTTCAAGAAAGCGTACGATAAAGTCGAATGGCCTTTCCTTCAATAGGCATTACGCATGAAGGGTTTTGATGCAGCTTGGTGACGCCAAGTTGAATCTTTCACGCAAAAAGGGAGTGTTGGAATTAAAGTGAATGATGATATAGGTCATTATTTCCAGACACACAAGGGCCTGAGGCAAGGTGATCCAATGTCTCCTATTCTGTTCAACTCGTACTTGACATGTTGGAAATACCGATAGGTAGGGCAAAGGAGGTTGGGTAGGTGGGTGGCTTGGTGCCTCATCTAGTTGATGGTGGTGTGTCCATCCTGCAGTACGCTGATGATTGCTACGTCTTGAGCTTGCGTTGGTTTTCCTCGAAGAGGAGAGGGTGATGCAGCAAAGTGTAGCGTAAGTATTTCCCTCAGTTTTGAGAACCAAGGTATCAATCCAGTAGGAGGCTCCTCAAAAGTCCCACACACCTACACAAACAAACTGAGAACTCGCAACCAACACAATAAAGGCGTTGTCAATCCCTTCACGGCCACTTGCGAAAGTGAGATCTGATAAAGATAGTATGATAAGATAACTATATTTTTGGTATTTTATAATATAGATGCAAAAAGTAAAGATGCAAATAAAAGTAGATTGGAAACAAGTATGATAAAAGATAGACCCGGGGGCCATAGGTTTCACTAGTGGTTTCTCTCAAGATAGCATAAGTATTACGGTGGGTGAACAAATTACTGTCGAGCAATTGATAGAAAAGTGCATAGTTATGAGATTATCTAGGCATGATCATGTATATAGGCATCACGTCCATAACAAGTAGACCGACTCCTGCCTGCATCTACTACTATTACTCCACACATCGACCGCTATCCAGCATGCATCTAGAGTATTAAGTTCATAAGAACAGAGTAACGCATTAAGCAAGATGACATGATGTAGAGGGATAAACTCATGCAATATGATATAAACCCCATCTTGTTATCCTCGATGGCAACAATACAATACGTGCCTTGCAACCCTTTCTGTCACTGGGTAGGGACACCGCAAGATTGAACCCAAAGCTAAGCACTTCTCCCATGGCAAGAAAGATCAATCTAGTAGGCCAAACCAAACTGATAATTCGAAGAGACTTGCAAAGATAACTTAATCATACATAAAAGAATTCAGAGAAGATTCAAATACGATTCATAGATAAACTTGATCATAAACCCACAATTCATCGGATCTCGACAAACACACCACAAAAAGAGATTACATCGAATAGATCTCACAACTCATCGGAGGGGCAAGGATGTTGATGTAGAGGCCCCCCGTGCTTGATTCCCCCTCCAGGAGAGTGCCGGCGAAGGCCCCAAGATGGGATCTCGCGGATACAGAAGGTTACGGTGGTGGAAATTGTGTTTAGTGGTGCCCCTGGATGTTTTCGGGGTACGTAGGTATATATAGGAAGAAGAAGTACGTCGGTGGCCGCCCGAGGGGCCCACAAGACAGGGGGGCACGCCCTATTGGGGGGCGCGCCCTCCTATCTTGTGGAGGCTCTGGTTGCTTCTTGACTTGCACTCCAAGTTCTCTGGATCACGTTCGGCGAGAAAATCACGTTCCCGAAGGTTTCATTCCGTTTGGACTCCGTTTGATATTCCTTTCCTTCGGAATACTGAAATAGGCAAAAAACAGCAATTCTAGGCTGGGCCTCCGGTTAATAGGTTAGTCCCAAAAGTAATATAAAAGTGGAAAATAAAGCCCAATATGGTCCAAAACAGTAGATAAAGTAGCATGGAGCAATCAAAAATTATAGATACGTTGGAGACGTATCAGGCATCCCCAAGCTTAATTCCTGCTCGTCCTCGAGTAGGTAAATGATAAAAAGAGAATTTTTGATGCGGAGATACTTTGGCATAATTTCAATGTAAATCTTCTTAATTGTGGTATGAATATTCAGATCCGAAAGATTCAAGACAAAAGTTCATATTGACATAAAAATAATAATACTTCAAGCATACTAACTAAGCAATTATGTCTTCTCAAAATAACATGGCCAAAGAAAGTTATCCCTACAAAATCATATAGTCTGGCTATGCTCCATCTTCCCCACACAAAATATTTAAATCATGCACAACCCCGATGACAAGCCAAGCAATTGTTTCATACTTTAACATTTTCAAAACTTTTTCAATCTTCACGCAATATATGAGCGTGAGCCATGGATATAGCACTATATGTGGAGTAGAATGGTGGTTGTGGAGAAGACAAAAAGAGGGAAGATAGTCTCACATCAACTAGGTGTATCAACGGGCTATGGAGATGCCCATCAATAGATATCAATGTGAGTGAGTAGGGATTGCCATGCAACAGATGCACTAGAGCTGAAAGTATATGAAAGCTCAACAAAAGAAACTAAGTGGGTGTGCATCCAACTCGCTTGCTCACGAAGACCTAGGGCATTTGAGGAAGCCCATCATTGGAATATACAAGCCAAGTTCTATAATGAAAAATCCCCACTAGTATATGAAATTGACAAAATGAGAGACTCTCTATCATGAAGATCTTGGTGCTACTATGAAGCACAAGTGTGGTAAAAGGATAGTAGCATGGCCCCTTCTCTCTTATTCTCTTCGTTTTTTCTTCTTTTTTCTTTTCTTTGGGCCTTTTCCTTTTTTATGGCCTCTTTTTTTTATTTTTTTATTTTTCATTCGTAGTCTCATCCCGACATGTGGGGGAATCATAGTCTCCATCATCTTTTCCTCACTGGGACAATGCTCTAATAATGATGATCATCACACTTTTATTTTCTTACAACTCAAGAACTACAACTCAATACTTAGAACAAAATATGACTCTATATGAATGCCTCCGGCGGTGTACCGGGATATGGAATGGAACATGAGTGACATGTATGAAAGAATTATGAACGGTGGCTTTGCCACAAATACGATGTCAACTACATGATCATGCTAGCAACATGACAATGATGGAGCGTGTCATAATAAACGGAACGGTGAAAGTTGCATGGCAATATATCTCGGAATGGCTATGGAAATGCGATAATAGGTAGGTATGGGGGCTGTTTTGAGGAAGATATATGGTGGGTGTATGATAACCGGTGAAAAGTGCGCGGTATTAGAGAGGCTAGCAATGGTGGAAGGATGGGAAAAAGTGTGTATAATCCATGGACTTAACATTAGTCATAAGGAACTCATATACTTATTGCAAAAATCTAGAATTTATCAAAGCAAAGTATTATGCGCATGCTCCTAGGGGGATAGATTGGTAGGAAAAGACCATCGCTCGTCCCCGACCGCCACTCATAAGGAAGACAATCAATAAATAAATCATGCTCCGAGTTCATCACATAATGGTTCACCATACGTGCATGCTACGGGAATCATAAACTTCAACACAAGTATTTTTTAAATTCACAACTACTCAACTAGCATGACTCTAATATCACCATCTTCATATCTCAAAACAATTATCAAGCATCAAACTTTTCTTAGTATTCAATGCACTCAAAATAAAGTTTCACATATCTTGAATACCAAGTATATTAATATTTAAGAAAATTACCATGCTATTAACGACTCTCAAAATAATCTAAGTGAAGCATGAGAGATCAATAGTTTCTTTAAACAAATATACCACCGTGCTCTAAAAGATACTCCCTCTGTTCCTAAATATAAGGTGTATTAGTTTTTCAAGAAGTCAACTATTGTCTATGTTTGACCAAGTTTACAGCAAAATATATAAAGATTTATAATACTAAATATATAAAATTTAAAAATATAGTTCATGATGGATCTAGTGATAATGATTTGGTATTCTAGATATTGATATTTTTGTCTATAAACTTAGTCCAACTTAGAGAAGTTTGACTTTTTGAAAAAATAATACACCTTATATTGAGGAACGGAGGGAGTATAAGTGAAGCACTAGAGCAAAAATTATCACGCTCAAAAGATATAAGTGAAGCACTATGAGCAAAACTATCAAGCTCAAAAGATATAAGTGAAGCACATAGAGTATTCTATCAAATTCCAATTTATGTATGGCTCTCTCAAAAGGTGTGAACAGCAAGGATGATTGTTGTAAACTAAAAAGCAAAGACTAATACAACACACGACGCTCCAAGCAAAACACTTATCATGTGGTGAATAAAAATATAGCCCCAAGTAAAGTTATCAATGAACGAAGACGAAAGAGGGGATGCCTTCCTGGGGCATCCCCAAGCTTAGGCTTTTGGCTATTCTTGAATATATTGGGGTGCCATGGGCATCCCCAAGCTTAGGATCTTGCCACCCTTTATTCCATAGTTCATAAAAGCTTTACCCAAAACTTGAAAACTTCACGACACAAAACTCAATAGAAATCTCATGAGCTCCGTTAGAGAAAGAAAACAAAAGACTACTTTAAGGTACTGTAATGAAATCATTCCTTATTTATATTGGTGTTAAACCTACTGTATTCCAACTTCTCTATGGATTATAAACTATTTTACTAGCTATAGATTCATCAAAATAAGCAAACAACACACGAAAAACAGAATCTGTCAAAAACAGAACAGTCTGTAGTAATCTGTAACTAACGCAAACTTCTGGAACTCCAAAATATCTACCAACATTATACGACCTAGAGAATTTGTTTATTGATCATCAGCAATTGGAATCACTATTTTATCACGTTCTGGTGATTTGTAACAATTCGGACACTGAACGCATAGTTTCTGGAAATTACAGCAAGATCAAATAACTATCATCCAAGAAGATCCAATAGGTCTAACTTGGCACAAACACTAATTAAAACATAAAACCACATCTAAACAGAAGGTAGATGGTTTATTTATTCCTAAACAGAAGTAAAAACAAAAAACATAAAGAAAATTGGGTTGCCTCCCAACTAGCGCTATCGTTTAACGCCCCTAGCTAGGCATTAAAATTTTAATGATGCTCACGTGAAAGAGAAGAATTGAAGCATAAAGAGAGCATCATAAAACATGTGACAAACACACTTAAGTATAACATACTTCCTATGCATAGGCATCTTATAGGCAAACAAATTATCAAGGCAAGCAAAAACTAGCATATGCAAGGAAGCGGAAAGAAACAATAGCAATCTCAATATACCGAGAGGTAATTTAGCAACATGAAAATTTCTACAACCATATTTTCCTCTCTCATAATAATTACATGTAGGATCATAAGAAAATTCAACAATATAGCTATCACAAAACATATTCTCAACACGATCCACATGCATTTAAAGTTGACACTCTTCCGAAATAGTGGGATTAATATTAACTAAAGTCATGACCTGTCCAAACCCACTTTTATCAAAAAGTTCATAAGATTGAACATTATCCACATATGTGGGATCTAAAGTTAACACTCTTCCAAACCCACTTTCAATATTATTGCAAACAATATTATCAATCTCATATTCATCATGGGGATTAAATAAATTTTCAATATCATAAGAAGAATCACCCCAATCATGATCATTGCAACAAGTAGTAGACATAGCAAAACTAGCATCCCCAAGCTTAGGGTTTTGCATATTATTAGCACAATTTACATCAATAGAATTTATAATAAAATCATTGCAATCATGCTTTTTATTCAAAGACCTATCGTGAATCGTTTCATAAAGTACTTTATCACAATTTTTAGATTCACGAAATTCAGGAAAACCTCATAAAGATAATCTAGTGCACTCAACTCACTAGCAATAGGTTCATCACAATTGGATCTCTTAAAGAGATTAGCAAGTGGATGAGGATCCATAAACTCTTAGCAAGCGAAGATGCAAGCAAGAAGAAGGCACATGGTAACACAAGATTGAACGGAGGAAGGGCGAATAAAACGGCAAGGGTGAAGTGGGGGAGAGGAAAACGAGAGGCAAATGGCAAATAATTTAAATGCGAGGGAGATAGGTTTGTGATGGGTACTTGGTATGTCTTGACTTGAGCGAAGACCTCCCGGCAACGGCGCCAGAAATCGCACGTTGGCGGGAGGTCGAATCTTGACTTGACTTGGTGGAAGCCTCCCCGGCAACGGCGCCAGAAATCCTTCTTGCTACGTCTTGAGCTTGCGTTGGTTTTCCTCGAAGAGGAGAGGGTGATGCAGCAAAGTGTAGCGTAAGTATTTCCCTCAGTTTTGAGAACCAAGGTATCAATCCAGTAGGAGGCTCCTCAAAAGTCCCACGCACCTACACAAACAAACTGAGAACTCGCAACCAACGCAATAAAGGGGTTGTCAATCCCTTCACGGCCACTTGCGAAAGTGAGATATGATAAAGATAGTATGATAAGATAAATATATTTTTGGTATTTTATAATATAGATGCAAAAAGTAAAGATGCAAATAAAAGTAGATTGGAAACAAGTATGATAAAAGATAGACCCGAGGGCCATAGGTTTCACTAGTGGCTTCTCTCAAGATAGCATAAGTATTACGGTGGGTGAACAAATTACTGTCGAGCAATTGATAGAAAAGCGCATAGTTATGAGATTATCTAGGCATGATCATGTATATAGGCATCACGTCCATAACAAGTAGACCGACTCCTGCCTGCATCTAATACTATTACTCCACACATCGACCGCTATCCAGCATGCATCTAGAGTATTAAGTTCATAAGAACAGAGTAACGCATTAAGCAAGATGACATGATGTAGAGGGATAAACTCATGCAATATAATATAAACCCCATCTTGTTATCCTCGATGGCAACAATACAATACGTGCCTTGCAACCCTTTCTGTCACTGGGTAAGGACACCGCAAGATTGAACCCAAAGCTAAGCACTTCTCCCATGGCAAGAAAGATCAATCTAGTAGGCCAAACCAAACTGATAATTCGAAGAGACTTGCAAAGATAACTTAATCATACATAAAAGAATTCAGAGAAGATTCAAATATTATTCATAGATAAACTTTATCATAAACCCACAATCCATCGGATCTCGACAAACACACCGCAGAAAGAGATTACATCGAATAGATCTCCACAAGAGAGGGGGAGAACATTGTATTGAGATCCAAAAAGAGAGAAGAAGCCAACTAGCTAATAACTATGGACCCGTAGGTCAGTGGTAAACTACTCACAACTCATCGGAGGGGCAAGGATGTTGATGTAGAGGCCCCCCGTGCTTGATTCCCACTCCGGCAGAGTGCCGGCGAAGGCCCCAAGATGGGATCTCGCGGATACAGAAGGTTACGGTGGTGGAAATTGTGTTTCGTGGTGCCCCTGGATGTTTTCGGGGTACGTAGGTATATATAGGAAGAAGAAGTACGTCGGTGGCCGCCCGAGGGGCCCACGAGACAGGGGGCGCGCCCTATAGGGGGGGGGCTCCTATCTCGTGGAGGCTCCGGTTGCACTCCAAGTTCTTTGGATCACGTTCGGCGAGAAAATCACGTTCCCGAAGGTTTCATTCCGTTTGGACTCCGTTTGATATTCCTTTTCTTCGGAATACTGAAATAGGCAAAAAAAAGCAATTCTAGGCTGGGCCTCCGGTTAATAGGTTAGTCCCAAAAGTAATATTAAAGTGGAAAATAAAGCCCAATATGGTCAAAAACAGTAGATAAAGTAGAATGGAGCAATCAAAAATTATAGATACGTTGCAGACGTATCAATGATACAATCATCTTTATGGAGCACGACTTGGCAAAAGCGAGAAATATGAAGTTGGTGTTATGCTTATTTGAGCAATTGACCGGTTTGAAGATTAACTTCCATAAAAGCGAGTTGTTCTGCTTTGGTAGAACCAAAGAGGAAAAAGAGGCATATAAGCAATTGCTTGGATGCGAATTGGGAGCACTACCTTTTATTTACCTAGGTATTCCCATTCACCATCGTAAGCTGACAAACAGAGAATGGAAGTATATCGAGGATCGGTTTGAGAAGAAACTGAGCTGCTGGAAGGGCAAACTCATGTCTTATGGAGGCCGGTTGATTCTTATTAATTTGGTGCTCACGAGTATGCCTATGTTTCTTTTATCATTCTTTGAAGTACCAGTTGGGGTTAGGAAAAGGCTGGACTTCTATCGGTCCCGTTTCTTCTGGCAGAGTGATGAACTTAAGAGAAAATACCGACTTGCCAAATGGGATATTATTTGCCGACCAAAAGACCAAGGGGGTCTTGGTATTGAGAATCTTCAAGTCAAGAATAGATGCCTTCTCAGTAAGTGGCTATATAAGTTAACAGATGAAACTGAGGCAACTTGGGCGCAGACCCTTCGTAGCAAGTATCTGCACTCTAAGACGTTGTCGCGGGTGATAGTGAGACCGACTGACTCGCCATTTTGGAAGGGGCTTATGAGAGTCAAAGCTACTTTATTTAATAGAACAAAGTTTATTGTCGGTAATGGCAACAACACTCGCTTCTGGGAGGATACTTGGCTGGGTGAAACGCCGTTGGCGCTTCAGTATCCGTCTCTGTATCGTATTGTGTAGCGACGTGATGCTCTGGTTGCCACGATTTTGCCGTCCACTCCCCTTAATATTCAGTTTAGGAGGGTGCTTATTGGCGACCGATGGGAAGCATGGATTCATCTGGTGAGTAGACTGATGGAGGTTCAGCTTACTCATCAGCCTGATCAGTTGTGTTGGAAGCTTACTAGGTCTGGTGAATTCACTGTAAAGTCGATGTATATTGATGTCATCAACTCTAGTGTTATTCCTAGTTCCAAACATGTTTGGAAAGTCAAGGTTCCTTTAAAAATCAAAGTGTTTATGTGGTTTGTACATAAACAAGTCATCTTAAAAAAATATAATTTGGTTAAACGCAACTGGACAGGATCTACTAGGTGTAGTTTCTGTGATCGGGATGAAACTATCAAGCATCTTTTCTTTGATTGCCCGTTGGCGAGAGTGTTGTGGCGCACGGTGCAAATTGCCTTTAACATTACTCCTCCGAATACAGTCAGGTTGTTATTTGGAACGTGGCTTGTTGGGATAGAGTCCGAAACAGCTAGACAAATTCGCGTAGGAGCATGTGCGTTGTTATGGGCAATTTGGAACTGCAGAAATGATTTGGCTTTTGACAGAACAACAACTATTCATTTTTTGCAGGTGTTATTCCGGGCTACTGCGCTAATCAGTATGTGGTCCTTACTCACTCCGACGGAGGCCAGGGAGCGTTTGGTTACTGGATCTGTCCGGTGGGAAATGGTAGCGCGGGATATCTTCAACCGGTTTGGATGGCGGTCATGTAATAGGATAGGCGATTAGTTTACATATCTTTCTTTTGCCAGCCGGTTGTGGCTTTTGGGCCTTGTTGCTTTTGGCTTTGTGGCTCTTTGTGAGCCGGCCTTTCTTTGTTTGCAGACTGCAAGACTTTGTTAAACTACTTTATTTATTTATAAATGTGGCCGTATGCATCATTCTGATGCAAAGGCCGGGGAGTCCTCCCTTTTCGAAAAAAAATTGCCGAAAGCAAATAAATTAATAGTTGAAACATTATAATCTTGCAAAGCAGAGGTTCTCATATGAATACCTAATTAACATATCACAGCCAAAGTTAACAGTGATGACTCCCAAAAGAATTTCATAGATTACTGGTGGGAAAGGCAAATCAGCTTCACAGTTTGCTGAAGTAAGAAAATGTAGGCTTCTCTGTAAGAAATCACCTTTGAAAAATGAAATTTGCAGCTCTGAATCCTTCACGTTCTGGGACATAGTATTGGTTCATAATCCATGGTAACTCTGTATGGATCTTGACTGCTGATTTACAGATTATGGAACACATATCTGACAAATGCGAGAGTAAGAACCTCATGAGCCCTCAAGCTAGTCTCCAACACAATGCAAAAGCTCTATACAAATATGCAATTTCATCACGAACAGCTAGTCAAAATTATTTCCAGCTTCACGAAACACCGGTGCCGTGGCTCTCCATTTTTCAGGGAAAGCACGCAGCTGTCTGCAAAAGCAGCCACCCTGAAGCAGCCGTGCAAGTCTCTGTCGTCTCAGAGCAACCTGAGTTCTCTTCAAGATTCTTAGCAACCATGTTTGTCAGATTCTACAGATCAATGACAACAAGCCCATCAACGACAGTCCAACTCTGTTAGTTATCCTTTGATCATTTCGATTGATAGCAAGCAATGCATTAAAAAATCAGCTACAAAGCGACAGTCATGATATGGCACCAACAGGTAGGCAGAAAGGACAACAGAACCTCGATCAACTGCGGATTTAGAACCACCAGAGCCTCCTCCTCCATGCGGATGGGGTCGATCATACAGATTGAATCCAACTCAATTTTTCAAAGTATAAACATCGCCCGACTTCCTTCACGTGACCGGCCCTGGAGCTGGATATGCGTCAAAGATCGGTATGGGCCATCACTTCCAAGAATAATATGCTAGAGGTGGACAGAACGGATAAGTATTCCAATCCGAATTATTCTAGGATTGGATTTGGAACTTTCACCGTTTCATCAAAGTTGAAATAGCGTCCACAATGATTGATCTGTAGGGCAAATAAGCCGCGGCGACGCGTCGTGCAGGGCCAGCGCGTGTATGGGCGCGAGCTGATCGTTGCGGGCCCGCAGGGTCCGCGGCGTAGGTGTGCGTGTGTGCGTGCGTGTGTAGGGCTAGGGTGCGGGCGTGGTGTGTGCGCGTCGCACCGAAGGACGAGGAGGCCGTTGGCAAGCTGGACCAGGTCGCTGGGTCATTCTGTTGAGGGCTCGCCGCGAGCTGGGCGCGTGCATGCGCGAGGTGGCCGCGGCCAGAGCAGGCAAGAACGTGGACTCAAGGGAGTGGAGGCATGGGGGTCGTGCCCAGCGCTGTCCAGGGTATAAAACCCGCGTGGTGTTCACTTTAATGGTGTGTGGAGTGAGCTTGAGTTCGTGCTCGAGGGAAAACAAGCCGTCTGTGCGACTGGGCGTTCGTGCCCCGGAACTCCACCGTGTCCCCCTTCACCTCGTGTCTTCTTCTTCCTCACTTCGGTTTGGTCTAGGGCGAGGTGAGAGAGACAGAGTTAGGTTAGAGGGAGAGCTAGGGCAAGGTTTTGCACCAACATTTGGCATCAGAGCCACATGGAGGGAGGAGCTCACTGGCGATGTCCCTCGTCTCGTATGCCGGCGGATCGGGCAGCTCACTGCCGCAGCTGGTGTCAATGCTCACCGGTGAGAAATACACAGCATGGGCAATCAAAGTCGAGGCCAACCTCGACGCTGCTGGGCTGTGGGAGGCGGTGGTGGTGCCGGAGGACGTGGCGGCAGCGGTGATCGCCAAGAAGGACAAGCCAGCGCGGGCTTATCTGCTCGGAGCGCTCGCGGAGGACCTCCTGCTGCAGGTGGCATTCAAGAAGACGGCGGCGAAGGTCTGGGCCAGCCTCAAGGCGAGGTTCATCGGGGCCGATCGCGTGCAGGCGGCGCGGCTGGGAACGCTCCGAGGTGAGTTTGAGCTGCTGCGCATGGCGGACGGCGACACGCTGGATGGGTTCGCCGGCAAGCTCGGTTGCATGGCGGCACGCTTCGCGGGGCTTGGATCAACTTTGGAGGACGCCGCGCTGGTGAAGAAGTTGCTCGACTCCGTGCCAGACCGCATGTACGCGGCAGTGGCCGGGATCGAGCAGTTCTGCGACGTGAGCACCATGGCGTTCGAGGAGGCCCTGGGTCGTCTGAAGGCTTTCAACAAGCGGCTACAGCGATGCGGGCAGGAGGGCGGCGAGCAAGCTGACGAGCAACTCATGTACACGGCGGCACAACGGCGAGCGCGGCAGCAGCAGCACGGCGTGGTTCGCGACAACGACGATGGGCGGAGCGTGGCGTCGGGCAACGGTGGCAATCGATGCGACCGCTTCTACAAGTGCGGCGAACGAGGCCACTTCAAGCGGGAGGCCCACTGCTGCAGAAGGCGCCGGCGGTGGAGCACGAGTTGATGGCGGACGCCGGCGTCAAGGACGGCGGCCTGCTGTGAGCCATGGCTTAGGGGGTGTAGTGTAGGGCAAATAAGTCGCGACGTCGCGTCGGGCACGACCAGCACATGTATGGGCGCGAGCTGATTGTGTCGGGCGCGCCGGGTCCGTGGCGTAGGCGTGCGTATGTGTGTGCGTGTGTAGGACTAGGGTGCGGGTGTGGTGTGTGCGCGTCACACCGAAGGACGAGGAGGCCGTTGGCGAGCTGGACCGGGTCGCTGGGTCGTTTTGTTTAGGGCTGGCCGCGAGCTGGGCACGTGCATGCGCGAGGTGTCCGCGGCCAGAGCGGGACAAAACGTGGACTTAGCGGAGTGGAGGCGTGCGGGTCGTGCAGCGCTTTCCAGGGTATAAAACCTGTGCGATGTTCATTTTAATGGTGTGTGTGAAGTGAGCTCGAGTTCGTGCTTGAGGGAAAACAAGCCGTCTATGCGGCTGGGCGTTCGTGCGCCGGAACTCCACCGTGTCCCCCTTCACCTCGTGTCTTCTTCTTCCTCACTTCGGTTTGGTCTAGGGCGAGGTGAGAGAGAGAGAGAGAGAGCTAGGTCAGAGGGAGAGATAGGGCAAGGTTTTACACCAACATGATCCAAGGCAGAATTAGGTCTGCTCCCCCTGCGTAACACCCAAACCTCTGGGGCAAAGGACGACGATGGAGGGCGAGGAGGATGGCGGCCGCATCAGCTATCTCCCAGACTGCCTGTTGGGCAGCATCGTCTCCCTCCTCCCCATCAAGGACGCAGCCCGCACCATGGCCCTCTCCCGCCGGTGGCGCCGCATCTGGCCATCGGTGCTGCTCGACCTAGACTACCACCTCGACGGCAGCAGCAGCACCAACCTCGGCTCACACGACCAGTCCATCATCCCTCGCATCGTCTCCTCCCACGGCAACGGTCCCATCTGCAACTTCAACGCGACCATCTCCACTTTTTTTAGAACGAAGACGTTGGACGCGTCCGGCTTTAAATTAATAAAGCCCACAACTAGGCAGCGTATCAGACATAGACTCGAAACATACGGACGAGCACGGAGGCTCAAGACCGGCGCTAACACAGAGTTCACGGTAGATTAGGACCGGACCATACGGAGTTCGCATCGAAACGATTACATGGCTCGAAGCCAGAGCTTTAGAGCACGCAGGCTCGCTCGAACGCGCGACAAAAGGACCACTATCCAGGCGCGGAAGTGGCGAGAGGCTCCCTAGCCAAAATGTAGACGTGGCGCAGACGATCTTGGGCATGCTTCAGCTTCTCAGCATCCTTGCGCCTCGCCAACGGACTCCAATGCTGCAGGAAAAGGTTGCATTTATAGATGATGTTAGCCGGGTGCGTTGGGAAGATTCCTTCGATCGCAAGTTTGTTCCTGGTTAGCCAAAGAGACCAAGCCAAGGCTCCGAGACAGCTCCAAAGCACGTGGTTGTTGCCACCTTTAGTAGCCGCGACGATGGCCGCTAGGTTAGTAGCAGAACGCGGGTTCCAGGAGGTGTTAGCTGCAGCGCGGACCGCGCTCCAAGCAAAGCAAGCTAACGGGCAGCGGAAGAAAACGTGGTTCGCATCCTCCGCAACATTACACAGACCGCACATAAACCGGACGACGGGCCGTTGTGTTTGGCCACGTTAGCCGAGGTGGGCAGTCTGTTGCGAAACAGCTGCCTAAAGAACACCTTGATTTTAAGCGGTAGGCGGGCAGTCCATAAACCCTTCGGCACTAAGCAGGCCTGGCTTTGGCATAACTTCCGATACAGAGATTTGACCGAGAACTTCCCGGAAGGGGTCAGAGACCAATGCACAGCGTCCTCGGACGATGAAAGCGAAACCGGCGCGATGAGACTAAGCAGCTCCGCAAGGTGAGCTTGTTCGGTACCCGAAAGCTCGCGCCGGAAGCAAATCGCGGGGGGTGAGGAGGCAAGCACCGACGCGATGCTCATCTCCGGATTAACCGCCTGAACGTAGAGATCCTGGAATTCCGACCAAAGGGGTTGGGATCCCACCCAGTGATCCAACCAAAACTGGGCCGACCGACCGTTGCCGATGGAGAACTTGGCTCCCAGGGCGAAGGCCGGCCTCACCGCTTGGAGGTCATTCCAGAAGGGGGAACCTCGCGCCACTCCTTCGAAAAAAATCCCAGACGGGAAATACTTAGAACGGAGTAGATCCACCCACAGGCCCGTCGCTCCCTGTGACAGCTTCCAAATCCACTTACACATCAGCGCGATGTTGAGGATTCTGGTGTTCGTGATCCCTAGCCCTCCCTGGGCCTTCGGGCGGCACATCGCATCCCATCGAACCATGTGGTATTTATGCTTGGGGCCCGCTCCTTCCCAAAAGAAACGGGACCGGGGTGTGTCCATCTTGGCATGAACCCCTTCTGCCAAGAGGAAAGGCCCCATAGAGAATTGCTGCAGCGAGGAAAGGCTTGCATTCGTTAGAATCAACCTAGCCGTGGAGGAAAGGAACTTTCCCCTCCATGGGCACACCCGCCCTCCCACCTTTGTCCAAAGCGGAGCCCAACCGTCAATAGTGATACGCTTCGTGTCTAGCAGAAGGCCCAAGTACGTAAACGGGAGTTTGCCTAACTTGCAGTTCAGCAAGTCCGCGACGCGCCTGCTATCCAGCACGTCCATGCCCATAGCCATCACTTCGCACTTGTGGAAATTAATTTTAAGGCCCGACGTGAGTTCGAAGCTAATGAGCAGGGCTTTGACCGTTGCAATGCTATGCAGGTCAGGTTGGAACAATAATAATGTATCGTCCGCGTATTGCAAGTGGGATATCCCCCCTGGGATGAGGTGTCCCAGCACCCCTTTTATGTGGCCAGCCTCCGCGGCTTTTCGCAACATGGCGGCCAGCGCGTCGGTGACGAAGTTGAACAAGAGTGGTGACATGGGGTCGCCTTGGCGATATCCATGCTTGTTCCTGAAGAAGTTCCCTACTTCTCCGTTAACCGAGACCGCAGTTTGGCCCCCCCAGACCAATTGCAAGACTTGATGGACCCATACCGGCGAGAAGCCCCTACTAGAGAGGACCTGCCGTAGGAAATCCCAGTTGACGCGGTCATAAGCTTTCTCGAAATCGAGTTTCAAGAGGATCGCCGGTTCGTGTGTGCGTCTAAGCTCGTGCAGGGTTTCTTGCAAGGCTAACGGACCACCGAGAATGTTCCTACCGCGAATAAACGCCGACTGCGAGCAAATAATTATGCAATGAGCGATCAGCGAGAGTCTGGTGGCACAGCCTTTAGCGCAAATTTTGAACGGAACATTAATGAGTGCAATGGGTCTGAACTGACGAATGTTGTCCACGCCTGGCACTTTCGGAATTAGCGAGAGCACTCCAAAGTTAAGTCTAGCTATATCCACGAAGCCGCGCATAAAACCGTTGCACATATCAAAAATAGGGTCATGTAGCAGTGGCCAAAAACGCTTGAACATCGCCACCAGCCACCCGTCCGGGCCAGGGGCCGTATCGGATTTCATGCTAAGCAGGGCATCGTCGATTTCCATAGGGAGGAACACAATCCCCAGCTCCTCGTTCTCACTATCTAACACCCGTTGAGATGGAAGCCACACATCCTCACGCAAATGCGCGCGTTGTGCCTCTTCCGTCCCCATCAGACTCATATAGAAGTCATAGATGTGGCGGGAGATTTCCGATTGCTGCAGCAGCAGCCCCTACTCTGTCTGCAGCCTAAGGATTGAGCATTTCCTGCGCCGGCCGTTCGCATACACATGGAAATACTGCGTGTTCGCATCCCCTTTGAACGTCCACTTGAGGCCTCCTCTACGCCTCCAGTATTCCTCCTCGGCACGCAGCAACGCTTCGACTTGCCCCTCCAAGGCGTAGCGCTGCGCCCATTCTTGCTCAGAGAATGGTCTTGAGTCCGCCTGGACATCAAGGAGGGAAATATCAGCCATCACCCTCGCCCTGAGGATCTTGTCGTCACGCCCCTGGTTCGCGCCCCGCCCCTTTAGGCTAGCGCGGAGGCGGGCCCCCACCGCGATCCAGAACTCCATTGGGCCGCGTTGCTAGCCAGCAAGTTGGACACACCGCAGCCATCTCTCCCTAAAGATGGCATCAAAATCTGGGACCTCAAACCACGCGGTTTTGAAAAAGAAGCGCGGGTTACATCGGATTATATCTTCCCCGGAAGATAGAATGAGAGGTACATGATCCGAACCGATCCTTGTTTTTGCAAGGAGCGAGCATAATGGGAACTGCACTTCCCAGTCCGGAGACATGAAGGCACGATCCAGGACAGATCGCATCGGGGCGAGTTGCTTGTTAGTCCAAGTAAATCTCGCCCCAGTTCTGGCCACTTCCCTAAGTGCCATAGACGCAATCGTGTTGTTGAACATGGCCACCCTTGACCAGTTAATGTTATCATTGTTTTTATCTACGCCCGAACGAATCAGGTTAAAATCGCCTCCCACCATGAGCGGGATCTGTGCAGCAGCAAGATCCAGCACCTTGGCTTCCAGTTCTCCCAAGAACTCAGCCGAACAGGAGTGATCGGCTGGTTCGTAGACTTGCACGATCGCGAGCTCTCGGAGCGTCACTGGCACGCGGATTCTGGCCGCAAGAAAGAAAGTGCCAACCTCCCAGGTCAGTACTTCATAAGTGGCACCACAAAAATCCAGCAGCATGCCACCTGAGTGGCCGTGGGCTGGGCTATGATGCCAGACAAAGCGCTCTAAGGGATCAATCGCTAGGATGTCCTGATGTCGTAGCTCTGATTTGATCGTTTCCTGGAGCCCTACGATATCTATCGACTCCTTCCTAATGTACTCCTTCAATTGGGTGCGCCGTCCCGCGTGACCGAAGCCACAAATGTTCCAAATGAGCGCCCGCATCTATATGACATGATTCCGAAGGTGCACCCCCCTGGAGGTGATCGCCTTGGCCACGCGCCTCACCTTGCTGCAGTGAGGCGAGGTGGGAACAGCAACCCCTGTTGTTGTATCCCCTTCGGGCTGGATCACTGGCACCTGCAAGGACTCAGCCTCCAGTGCCAGGCGTTCCGCGTGTTGAGCAGCCGCCGCTGCCAGCGCTGCCTGCGCCTGCTCCTTAGCACGAATCAACGAGATGAGCTCGGTCATCCCACCTTCGCCCGTCGGTTCCACCCCACTCTGTCCCAAAACCTCACCCAAATGTTCGTCCGAAAATGAATCGAGGATCGTAAAACGCGGCAAGGGATTACCTGAGGTTTTCAAGTTCTTCTAAGCTTGCAGGAGTTGAGCGCGCTGGAGCAAAGAAAGGTTGCCTTTGGCACCCTTGGCGCGCACACTGACCCGCAGGGGAGGGACCTGCCCCTCCACCACAGCCTTGGTGCGCTTGGCCTTCGGGATAGGCGCCGATTGGGACATCTCCTGCGCGAGCGGAACAGGGACAGGGACCACCAGGGCCATCACCGCCTGACGCGGCGTTGCCGGCGCCCCTAAGATATCCGCAGCACTCCCCACCTCCGCACACACCTTGTGCACCGCCACCTTCTTGAGCTGTTGCACCGCGTCGAGCTTGCCGCTGCTGCGACCACCTTGCGTTGGAGAGAGCGAGGGGCGAGGCAGCGAGTCCACCGACACCGTGATGGGGGTGCGCGCCTCACCCTGTGGCTCCGCCAGCTGCGAGGGGGCCACCACTGCCTCCAGCCGCACCGGAGGCGACGTGACCGAACCCAGGTTGGAGCCGTATTGGTCTGGGATGGAGAGGTCCGCCTCCGGCCAGGGATTGCTCCGCCCTGGGCTGCAGCGCATGTGCCGTCGCTCCGCCTTGCTCGGTGATGCCCAGCTTCTCCCATGCCGCCGTGTCAATGGAGTCGTCCTTCATGCTCGCGTCGTGCTCTTGGACGTCGTCTTGGCCTCCGCCTCGCCCCGACCCATCCGGTCCCTTGCCATGAGGAGGAGGGGGAGGAGAAGGAAGAGCGGGCGCCGCCAGTTGCGCCGGGGGGAGCTCGGGCTCAACGGAGATGTTGTAGCCATCGCTGTTGAACCAGATTTGAACCATCCCACGGAGCTTGCGAGGGTTGCGGCAGGAAAAACGCATGCGCACTGGCCCGGTCCGGATCAGCGACTCCCATCAACCTGCAGGGGGCGGCCAAGCATGGTGGTGGCCGCCATGAGCCGTTTGGGGCGCCGATGCCTTGGAGGGACGCCACCCAGCTTGACCCACACCTCCGGCATCTCCAGACTTTTGGGTGCATCAAGAATCGCATCACGAATGTCCACCATGAGATTGTTGAGCGATAGGAAGAGCTTGCCGCTCCTTGTAACCATCCGCAGCATTGCGGGGTCCGGGAACACCACCGAAAACGCGCCGCCGTCAAGGGGGACAATCTGCCAGTCCCATGCGCCCTCAAAGAGATGCTGCAGCTCCCTCTCCAAGATCTCCCGCGAGAGGGCACCGGAAGGCATGGAGAGCACCGCCGTGTTAGCCCCCAGCAGAACTGGAGGCGCCTCCCGCGCGTCCTCCGAGAAATGAAGACAGAAGAACCCCTCGCCGGAGATTGCATGCCCAATAGTTTGCAGGAGCAGCGGCTTGCCGCGGGTTGGGCACTGCGCCAAGGTGTGCCCCTCATTGCTGCACACCACACACAGCGGCAGGAACGAGCACGTGTTCTGGTAGTGGCCGGAGCGGCCACACTTCAAGCACTCGGGGCTGTCGGCGTCTTCGACGGGGATCGGCGCCTCCTTCGTGCCCTTGGAGGAGCCAGGTAGCTCGGATCAGGGCGGGAGGGGAAGCGTGGAGGCCGCCACCCCCGCAGGCTTGAGCTTCGGCTTCTTTGCAAGCAGATCTCCAGCGCGGTCGCCGCCCTGGGAGGCCAGTTGCCCCTTGCGCTTGAGCTCGAGCCCTTCTTCTTGTACTCCTCCTTGCGCTTCTTCTTTCTCTCTTTCTCCTTGAGCCACCACGCGGGCGGCGGCCCCACCCGCCCTCGTCGTCGACGCGGCCGCGGTTGCGGTCCCGCGGCGGATCCATGGGCGGCTTCTCCCCCCGGCGGTCGGATTTTGACCCCATCGACACCACCTCCGCGAAAGAGCGCAGCAGAGGCGGAGGGACTGGGGTGGGGAGGAGGAAACGGGCGGAATGGCCGAATCGCCGCACGTCCAAAACGGTGGCTGGGAAACCTAGAGCTGGATCTAGGGTTCCGCGGGGCAGCCAGAGCCATTTATATGGCTGCGTGGCTCGGGCAGGAGTGGGCTGGCCTGCCTCCAGTGGGCCGGGCTGGACCGTGAGGTGGGCCCCCTGCCCAACTGAGACAGCGCAAGCCGGGGCCGACGCGCAAACCAGCCGCGCGGTTGGGCCGCCAGGCGCCCCGGGGGCCCGGCCCAGCACCGCCCCAGGCGAGTCGCCCCCAACCCTAGGGCACCGAACGCCCGAATCCGCCGGCGCCGCCGCCGCCGCAGGTGCCGGCAGCGCGAAGCGAAGCAGGTCCGGGGCAGGCTGCACGCGCAGTCCCGCGTCTGCGTAGCCCGTGCTGCCCCGCCCCGAACGGCTTGGAGCCGCACGCAGTCCCCTGCCCGCGGCGAGGGCAAGCCGCCTCGTGCCACGGCCACCGGGCGCAAACGCGCGCCGGCATCCAGCCTTGAAGGAGCCCCCAAGCTCCTCCGCACTCGCAACGAAGTCTCCGATGGAGCACGCCGAGCGGCCGCCCTCCGTTGACCCCGCCGCCGCGCCCTCCTCCGCCTCCTCTTCACTCTCGGAAACCTCACTGGCCAACGCCCAAAACCGACTCCCCGACCACCCAGCTGCGCCCGAGGCGGACACGGCCGTGTGCCTGGACGCCACCGTGGCCGCCGCCGTCTCCGCTCCCGTCGCCGGCAGAGCGCCAGGACCGGAAGCAGAGCCGGGCGCGGGGTTGCCGTCCCGATCGCCAGAGCCGCCCGCGGGAGCGGTCCGTACAGGAGCCGTTGGACCCATCCGCTCCAATCCTACACCGACCATCTCCACTCACAAGGCGACTTCTAGCTGGCTTCAAATTCTATCCAACCGGCCAGCGCATCCACGACAGCCTCGTGCTCAAGTTCGTGCCGCACGCCGCGCACCCGCCGCTCCCCCGTGACCTCCTACAGCCCAGCACTGGCGTCCTTCGCCATCTGGAGCTGCACCGCTGCTGCCTCAACCATCAACCTGGAGTAGACCTGCCTTTTCTCAGCTTGCATTATCTCCACCTGTCCAACGTGGTGATTTCCGAGGCTTCGTTGCACTCCATGATCACCGGCTGTCCCGCCCCACGGAAGCTGCAGCCTGCAGCTCTTCAGGGTCCATAACCTTCCTCGCCTCATCCCTTACGTAGCCTCGTCGAGGTGTACATCAGGCCACACGTCCCGCTTGAAGAGGTCTCTTTCAGTGGAACACCTAAGCTTGAGAACATTGTGCTCTTATACGCCGAGATATGGCGGCTATGCCCTGATATCGTTGGGGGTGACGACCTTCCTCCTAGGGTTCGGATGGTCGCTCTCACCCTTCCAATGCTGGACTCGCACAACTTTACGCTCATGTCCAATGTATGTATATACATACATGTGTAGCTTTGTTTTGCAGTTTTTTCATTATTATGCATATACTCCTATATAGATTCATGCATGCATGCAAGTGTTTTTTTTTTCATGATGCAGAAGTCGATATCCATCATTACTACGCTAATCCTCAACATGAAGTTTAGTAACGGTGAAGAGCTGCAGAAGGCTGCCAACATGTTAAGCTTATTCCCATGTTTGCGAGAACTTCGGGTTCGGGTATGCCGAAACAATGCCCTTCTCAACTTTAGGCGTGCCTCTATTTTTCTAGACTAAAAGAGCTTGGCTTAAATCAGTTGCCAAATTCTTTCTATGCATTCACCAACAAACTAAGTTTTCCTATAAATTTGAGAATAGCTTAATTGTTCATTTGGCTTGATGCATCACAGTGCCTCGCCTTTGGTTGGAAGGATAAAAATGAGTTTGGACAGTGGCAACCTGCAGCTGATACAATTACCTGCCTAAATAACCGTCTCAAATATGTGGTGCTTCATGGGTATTATGGCACTATAGGGGAGGTGCAATTTGCAAGTTTCCTTATGGCTGGAGCAAAAGCTCTCAGGGCCATGCGAATAATGCATGGTAGTAAATTGAGAGATAAGCGTAGCAACACCATGAAATATTTAATATTGAAAAGTGGTAAAGCTTCATCGGAAGCTCAAGTTAGCTTTGAATGGAGAAGCGCCATAGCTACTAATCGAGAAGACCTTGAGAATTACGTTCGTAAAGTTAGTATTATTTGATTGCACAAACTGTAAGGACACGCCGTTCCAAATTTAGTTGGTGACCTAGAGGCAACATAGCCTTCATGCACTCTTACATATATACCAGGCGGTTATATATCAGATTAATAGATCACCAAGTTTCCCTTCATATTGTTGTTCCTTATAGTTGAACAACTAAGTTTTGACATATCACATAACCACATGATAAACACCACTCTAAGGAAAATAGCAGAACACTTGCTTTTACCATTGGAAATACTCCTATTAGGCATTGGTTAATTTGTCAAATTGGTTGTATCAGAAGATAAGTTGCTATAATACGTGGCAATTGTGAAAATGCTGAAGAGCTCAGCCTCCATAGAGGTCGAATTTGAAATGATCAAAATGTTTCAAAAAAATTGAAAAAATACACATATTCTGAGTACATAATGTGCTAGTGTGTAAATTCTCAGGACGAAATACTATAAAATGAGTGCTACACGAAAAAAATATGTGGCTTTTTACTACATGCAACATGACTACTCTCCAACGAGAAGTTGACAGTTAAATACACGAAGTTTGTATTGCTTGATCTCGGGATTAGAACGACACAATC
This sequence comes from Triticum dicoccoides, assembly GCF_002162155.2. Lineage (NCBI taxonomy): Eukaryota > Viridiplantae > Streptophyta > Magnoliopsida > Poales > Poaceae > Triticum > Triticum dicoccoides. Next base: position 63,860,581 of record NC_041383.1, read on the forward strand.
GAGTAAGCATCAAATAGTTTGCTTCAAGGAAGATGATAACCATTCCTTGACCAATCCATCTCTCATTACTTGTCAAAGCAATCTTCAGGATGATTGAATCTCTATCGATCAGCCTGGGCAGGCCGGATCTGGCCCCAGGGCAGATCGGGGTTTGTTTCCCGGGTAGATGAGGTTGGTCTTGGCCTGTGATGCACCCGTGTACGGTGTCGTCATGGTGCGGTGTTCGGTGGTGGTGGCCCTGACCTTGCTCTTCATCTTGTATCTCGATGCCGGTGACCACGTATTTGACGTCATGCAAGCTCCTAGGCCCGGACTGTGGGGGTTGGCGGCGGCCGTCGGCAGTCTTCGGGTCATGTCCTTGTGGTCCACTAGGACTGGATAGGGACACAGACGCTGACGCCTGCTACTGTGGAGGTGTCGATCCAGATCCAGAGATTGATGCCAGGGTAGGAGTGGAAGGACTGCTGTCTACTCCTCCTGCGGAGGTTGGTGTCTCGTGAGATGGATGGATGGCGGGTCTCGGGGCAGGGATGCCGGGGCGGCGGCCCTGGATGGCGGTCCAGATGGTGGCTTTCCGGCAGGCTCCATGACGGCAGTGGTGGCTACGTCTCTTGGCCGTCTGGACGGCGAAGGGTGTAGTAGTGGGTAGCTCGGGCACGGTTTTGTTCTTTGCAGTGGCATCGCCCAGATCTGGATCTGGAGGCAGGTTCTCGTGGCGGCTGATCTGAGGGCCCCGCGGTGAGTTGCCGAGCGAAAGCTCCGCGCCCTGGTGCCTACGGCGACGACATCCGCGGGTGTCGTTATCTTCTTGGAGACGCCGTCGTGGTTCTTCTCCTTGTGGCGAGTCTCTGGGTGAAAACCCTTGGCCTTTGGGCCTGGCAGCGGTGGTGCTTGCGTTCCCCTCTTGAGGGCGTTGTCGTGGAGGCTAGGTTTCTTAGGTCATGTTGTCGCGTTGTAATCTGGTCGTCCTTTACTTAGGTGTTCGGCCACGTAGTCGTATGGTTATGTTGGCCTGTCATTTTAGGATCTGCTGTGTCAAAGGACTACCTCATCACATTGTCTGTATCATTCTGCCATGTAACTTGGGGTCGTTGCTTTATATATAAAGCGGGCCGAAAGCCTGTTTCCAGAGTGGGTATGCAACAATGCCCTTCTAAAATTTAGGTGTGCCTCTATTTTTCTAGACTAAAAGAGCTTCCCTTAAATCGGTTGCCCAATTCTTTATGTGCATTTACCAACAAACTAAGTTTTTCCGAAGTCATCGCTCGATGCTTACAAGTTTGAAAATAGAAAAAAATTACGTTATTTACTACAAATTTGAGAATAGCTTAATTGATCATTTGTCTGCGGGGCACGATTGGAAATATTTACTAGTAGCGTGTTTTTTTGGCCACTCGCTACCATACCAGTAAGTAGCAGTAGCGCATGTTCAATATAGCGCGCTGCTAGTAAGCGATTACCTATAAGTGTTTTCCTTTTTTCGATAAAGGGCATTCTTTATTGACTCATAATGTCGCATCAAGCGGATACAAAACACAACGAGTACACACCCGACCTCTGCATAACTAAGATGCACACAGCCAAAAAGAAGAAAAAAAGACTCAAAGGGTCAATGGGCGAGGCAAACGACCCACTGCAACAAAACATCAACTACTACCACTGTAATTGGCAACACCCGGACGATGAGAAGGTTATCCTAACAGCGACACCTTCTGCAAGGAAATGGTGCATGAACACCATCATTGCTGGATCAAACTATATAAGCTAGATCGTGAGTTTTCACCCAGAAGACAAGGACCAGCTAAGCTCCAAATAGTGCCTTCAACAAGGGAGTGGAATCGCCACTGCCAGGTACAACCAGTAAAGGCTAGACCTAGGGTTTTCACCCCAAAACCTAGGACCTGGTACTCAAAGAGCACCACCATAGACGAAGTCCCTGTGTTGTCACCACCAACTTGCCATAGAAGAAGTCCTGATGCAATGTCTCGATCAGCACTGAAATTTCGGATCAAAGTGAACACCACACATCAGGCATTTACTAAGACGACAGATCTGAGAACACAGACACCGCCGACTGTGCTAGCATCAATGCCGATGTGAGGGCACACCCCAACCATCACCGGAGAACGACGAATATCTTCGCTGTCCATCATGAGAATGGGAGGCGCGGGGTAGCCTGGCACGTGAAGCTCAATGGCCAAGTCACACGCACCACCACCGAGCATCCACCACTTCCTGCTCAAACGGATGCACCACTGCATATACCAAGCCGACGAATGACCACCAGAAAGAGGCCCTGGTCACATCAGCCAGACGGGGATGCCGCGAGAGAGCCGGCCATTACCGGATCAAGCCAGCCGAGATGCGCTTGATCAGCACCCGACCAAGACACAACGCGAATCGCTGCCCAAACGCCCACAAAGGAGGCACGTCTGCTCAAAGCCGCCTAGTGAAGCAAAACTGAGATTCAGCCATCCGCCGCCTCAAGCACCTTCAGAGCACCGCTACCAAGCGCCAGATCATGCCGATCCACGCCAGCACCAGCCGCCTGCAAGCTACCACAGGCTAGATCCCGCCGGATCCAGCCCGTCGGCGACGCACACCTTCAGATCTTGGTCGAGACAGTTCCAGGCGCCGCACCACACAACCAGCAGTACGGATCATCGGAGGACACAACCGGTGGCACACATGGATGGTCATGCCTTGACGTTGCAGCACTCACAGGGCACGAGATCCAGGCGCAAGCGTCCCGTTCTGGCGGCAAGAGGAGGCCAGCCAACCGCGGGGAGGGAAGGAGAAAGTCGGACGGGAAGAGCCCCGCCGCTGCCGTCAGCTTCGACGGCCTCCTCCGACGGCGGCGTGGGAAGGGCAGCGATTTAAGGTACCCTAGGGCCGGCGGCAGGGGTGGCCTCCGGAGTCGCCCTAGGAGCGACCCGGGGGGGCGTTTTTCCATCCTATAAGTGTTTTCCTAGTAGTGGAAGAACAATGCATTAAATAAACAGCACGTAGGACAACACGAACGGATGAACAAAGATCACATAAACGAAAGCATTGGACGGAAGGGAACGAAAGATAAAAGAAGAGGAGAAAACAGAACTAAAAAGAAGATGTCAGACCGTGGATGTTTGATTTGAATATGTCAAACAAACTTGCTTTGGATGTTTGATTGAAAGTAATACATTTATTTTATTTTATGAATAGGTTTGCATTGTAATGATGCATGCCATCTTATTTGTCTGTATTTATGTCGCATGCAGAGTGTGTGACGGGGAAGTGAAAAACACACATACAACTTGGGTATATATGTTTTGTAGTCAGACAATGCAATCGTACAGACTTTGACGTTTTTTAGAAATGGATAGATTTGACTTATTTTGTATTGGGATATACTAGTTATCCCAAAACACTTGTCGCGATACAGGAAGACATACTCCCTCCGTGCCAAAATTCTTGTCTATATCTAGCTGCAGTATAACCACACACAAAAAAGGGATAAAGGCTGGGGTACTGAAAACCGTTGGAGATGCAAGAAAAGACAGACATGAGATAGATCTACTTTATTTTTATGCAACAAAAGAAGAAGAGGGTGACCCTAAAAAAAAGAGGGTATTTTCCTTTTCCTTTTCTTTTTCTTTTTCTTTTTCTTTTCTTTGTCATTTTTCCTTTTCCTTTTTTCCTTTTTATCATTCCTTTTCCCTTTTTTCACGTGGATTGGTATACACTAACATTTATGACTGAGCATATGTGCTTATACACACCATATTATTATGTCGCATCATATTGCCAGGTTTCAGCCGGCCGGCCAGTTTGCGAGAGGAAACACCAGTCCTCCAAAGTGACTGATAAATCTATTTGTTGATCCCGGCCCACTCAATCGTCGATCAATTTCTATTTGCCTTCGGCTAGCTGCGGCCAAGCGGTAGATCATCTCATCGATCCAAGATCAAGCCACCCGCTATAATCACGGCAGGTATAAGTTATATCGTCACATTCGTATTAGCTTTCTTTAATTGTGACAAAGTTCTGGAAGTATACTCAAAAGTCGTGTTGTTGCATGCCCATTTCCAGTGGTGAAATGATGGCAGGAGGACTAGATCAGCTAGTGGTGCTCTGGAAAGAGTGGGGGATCCAAGTGCTGGTGCTGCTGAGTTTAGCACTGCAGGTGATTCTCCTCATCACGGCGGAGATCCGCCCGTGCAAAGATTCCGGCGTGTTAAGAGTCGTCGTGTGGTCAGCATACCTACTGGCTGACACGACGGCGATATACACTCTGGGCCATATGTCGGTGAGCAGCACCAGCAGGTCGCCGCCGGAGCACGAGCTGGTGGCGTTGTGGGCTCCGTTCCTGCTACTGCACCTTGGTGGCCAGGACAACATCACAGCCTACTCCATGGAGGACAACCGGCTGTGGTTGCGCCACCTGCAGAGCTTCGTTGTGCAGGTCCTCGCGGTCGCTTATGTCCTCTACCAGTCATCCATCTTTGCAGATGGCCGACAGACCATGCTTGGCCAGGTCACCATCCTCATGTTCGTGGTTGGTGTTGTCAAGTATGGGGAGAGAGTATGGGCACTCAAGTGCGCCAGCAGCAGTTACCTGTCCGGGAAGAACTACCAGAGTTTTGGCAAGGTGCGTATTAATGGTTATGGCAGCATCTTTGAGAGGCAGACGGAAGAATTTCTAGCTCATCTACTGTTGAACATTCCCAAGCATCTACTTAAGGGGCCGTTACCTGTTGTGGCAGTTGAGATGGTTGTAGGTTGTGGCTGGGAGCTTATGTACGATGTAGCCGAGATCCAACTCTCGCTGATGTACGATGTCTTCTACGGCAAGACTGAGTTGATCCACAGTTGGTACGGGTACTGCATCCGTGTCGCCTCGCTGCTGGTCACTGTCACCGCATTGATGTGGTTTTGTCAAGCTGGTGAGAAAGATGGTTTCAGCAGAGTAGATGTAACTGCCACTTACGTCTTGCTAGTTGGAGCCGTCATCCTGGAGATCATATCCTTGCTGAGGGCCATGCTCTCCAGCTGGATATTGCAGCAAATGATCCCATTTAGTACTGATGATCGCTCTACCTCTGGTGTTAGTGCTGCATTAATGTCTTTGTTTTGTCCTGCATATCTATCTAGGCTGCTCTTCATATGTGCAATAAGGAAAGTAGGAATACAGACAAGGCACTGGTCGGGCTCCATGGGGCAACACAACTTGATTTACATGTGCAGCCACTGCAAGGACAGCCGAAGCAGCAAAATCGCGAGATGGATGGGACGGGAGGACTGGTGGAACACACTGGTCTACACGTCGTCATCTGTCCCCGTCTCGGAAGATTTCAGTCAGCTGTTGAAGAAACAATTGACAGCAAGTGTGGACATCAACAAAGAGGACCCAGATCACATCCAAAACTCAAGGGGGCGGGCAGCACTGAAGAAGAGGGGATTGTATGAGGAGTTGATGGCCTGGAGCGTGGACACTGAGCTGGACGATAGCATCCTCGTTTGGCACATTGCTACTCATGTCTACCTCAGCTGGTATGAGGCCAAACACAGAAGTCTGCCGCAACTTGCAAAGGTGACGCAAGAGCTCTCAAACTATATGATGTTCCTGTTAGCGGCACGTCCCTATATGCTGCCTGACAATGCCAGTCGCCAAAAGTATATTGAAGTGTGCAACAAGGTGATCAATCATCTGAAATACAGCTCGGCCGAGGAATTGGACGATCTCGGCCTGCGAGGAATGCTGATCATAGAATCGAAGCGAATGTTGACGAAGTTGAAGAAAATGTAACATTTGACAGAGCTTCTCAGCTTGGCACAATGCTAATTAGCAAAGAACTGGAAACACCTGATGCTAGCATGCTGAAACTGATCAGCCAGGTGTGGGTGGAGATGCTGAGCTATGCGGGATACCGGTGCAGGCCAGATTCCCATGCCAGGCAGCTAAGCAATGGTGGAGAGATCATCACCATCGTTGCCCTTATGGTGGAATACACGAAATCCGGTTTTCTGGAGTTCAATGAATATTACTTTTTTTTTTTGGAACGAAGGCTCAAGAAGAGCCCGGCTTTGAATTAACAAAGCCATCAACCGGCCAGAATTACAAGGACAACCGCGTACAACGCAAAGAAAAGGGGACCGAGCGACGGATACAAGGGACTCAAGCAAAACAACTCAAGGCAACAACAAGTACCACGCTGCTACCAACACCCTACTGGACGACCTACACCAACAGAACAAAACTAGGGTCTTGGGAGGAATGCACCGCCGCGCAAGCTTCGTGATCACAGCCTCCCTCGGAACCAGCCATGGACCAGACCACCATCTGTTACTGCCTCTGCAAAGGGCCCCTACCCCTTCATCCTGGCTCGAAGGATGCCGTACCGGCAGACGGCAGCTCGGTTCACCCCAGAACCCAAATGGATGGCCTCCAAGCTGCAAGGAGAAGAGACTAGAGCAGGATCGCAAGCCCAGGGCACACTACAAACAAGCACCATCGTCGTCTGCGTTTCAGCCGCACCAAAGGGCGAGAGCTGCCGGCCGCAGTCACAGAAGCAAGGGAAGCAGCGAAAAGTAGAACAAAGGCCAGCGCTGGATTCGCCGGAGCACCATGCTCCCACCCAAAGGTATATCGTTGTCGCCGAAGAGGGGAACCCGATCCCCTCTTGCCCAGGCTCGTGGGCGTCGACCCACCGGCGACCTCGTCAGGGACCCTCCAGCCAACAACCTATGGAGAAACCAAGCTGTCTCCCGCCACCATCACGTCCACAACCAAACTCTCTCGCCGCCCCTGCAATCCCCGGACGGTGCCTCCAAGAAGGAACACGACACGGACGTGCCGTCGCCGCCCGAAGCAGGGGACCTAGGCTTTCACCTAGCAGGGGACGGAAGGAGGGGGGAGGATCCGCACCACAACCTCCAAGGAGGGGAACGGCGCCCAAGGCGTCACCTTTGGTGTGACCGCCGCGCCGGCTAGGGGTTTCCCCCGGATCCAGCCCCGCCCGACGAGATCTGCGCAGCCAACAACCGAGAGCAGCGGCCTAAGCCACCAGGACCCAGATCTGGCCAAGGAGGGAGCAGATCGGGACAAAGGGGATGAACTTCATCAGTGGCATACCTGCGGGGAGGGGTGCACACCAGCGACCGTCGACCGCCGCCACCTCGTCACCCGCGAGACCGAGGAGGCGCCTAGCTCGCACCGGTAGGGCGGCCCGCCGCCAGGACCACCCCACCCTCACCTGCCAGGGCCGCCGCCCCGCGTGCCGAGGCCCTGCCCGAGACGAGCAGCCGCCGAATCCCCGCCGCCACCTTCATCGGTGTCGAGCGCGCGCGCCGGAGCACACCTCAGGCGGCGGCGGAGAGCAAGGGGGGAGGAGGGGGCGCGGCTGTGGCGGCTAGGGTTGCCCCCGGGTCGCCTCTCGGAGGAGACG
>NC_041383.1:63868270-63878266 GCF_002162155.2 Triticum dicoccoides
AAATATAAGTCTTTGTAGAGATTTCACTATGGACTACACACGAAGCAAAATGAGTGAATCTACACTCTAAAATGCATCTACATACATCCGTATGTGGTTCATAGTGAAATCTCTCCAAAGACTTATATTTAGGAACGGAGGGAGTATATAGTAGGAGCTGAGCAGGGGAGCCCTAACATGCGGATATGGTCGCTTCCAAATAATTAATTTCGCTTAGGCATAGCTTTGGTCTTTTATGACTTTGCTCTTTGCCGGCGTGTTTTAGGTGTGTGTGCGTTCGTGTTGGTTGTGTGCATCCTATTAAACAGAGGCCGAATATGTGCTCATTGTATTTGTATCCGCTTAATGGTTCATTTTGAGTAAATAAAATTCATCCTTTATAAAAAACATTAACACACTGAATGTTAATTCTTTCTAGTAATTATATCTATTTAAGGTCTAATTAGATAGAATTGTAAAAAATATAAGATGTGGCGATTCTGTAAGAAGCTGAAAAGGGGGATGATTCTGGAAGAATCGCTCAAAAGAACTGGCCAATATCACCAAGTTTGACAAAGGATAAGCCTTTGTTTTGTAAAGATGTCTATGACAGGTAATTAGTAATAATATCCATTGTCGCGTATTCTCCTCTTATGCTTGGATTAACTCATTCATCTCGATGTCTTCCTCCCCATCCTCATAGATAGCCGCAGCTTCTTGATGCGTACACCACTGCACTCACATTTAAAATAGTTTTACATATTTTCACTCTCTTTTTTTTTGCATGGGAAAAACAGCACGTGTTTGTGTATGTGTGTGGGTGGGGGTGGGGGGCTAGTGCACACAAACTAATAAAGTCACTCACATAGGTTTAGTTTAGTTTGAATATGAAAAGAGAGACGTGATTCAGGATCATGGTTCAACCGAACCTATGGTTTATGCCGTACGATTTAACATCCTATTACATGTGGATCTATGACATGCATGACAACTACATTTTTTAATCAACCATGTATGGATCCTCATGAATAGACATGCATGCCAACTGTATTTTTTTAATCAACCATGCATGAATCCTCATGACTAGTGTCTAGAAATCAATGGTGTCGAGTGTAGGTTCGGTCGAACCATGGTTCCTTACAACATTTTCGGTATGAAAAAGACAAAAAGTTGTTATTGCCTCATGGAAAAGGACACACAAATTATTCATTCACATCGAAAAGTTCGGAAACAAATCTCGGTTAGGCCTGGTTTGGTTACCAGGGATTCCCCTTGGATACCCGTCCTTTCCCCGGGTGAGAAACCCGCCCGCAATCTACACCCTGGATTTTCAAGAAACCCATTTGGTAACATCATGGAAAGGGCTTTCTCGGCCCGATCCTCCCGAAATCCCTAGGCCGCTCGCCCCAAGCTCTGCACTCCAGGAGAATCTTCCCAGGCTAGCTCCTCGCGTCTCTTCATCCAACCTCAGTCATCTTTTCCCTCGGTGCCTGCTCCACGTCTCGATCTCCTCCACCTTTCCGAGTGATGGCCAATGCTGCTCTCTTCCCTCCCCCTGGTGCTCAAATAGCAACGGGGGTATTTCACATGGGAGGAGAGTGATCCCATATGAGCAGGGAAATCCCCCTCGGGGGTTTACAGCCCATGGTTTTTCAACCCCAAGAACCAAATGAGCCCTTAATAGCCACTTCGTATTATTTGACTAGGCTCAAGCACAGCAACCATCAGCTCACCTGAAGCACAACATTTAGAATTTCCATCTTTGTAGTGTGCTTGTTATACTCATACATGACGTCCTCCACAGGCCACAAAGGAGTAACATATATATTATCATTATGCAATAAAGGAAACCGCTACCTGTTCAATTGGCGAAAGCGAATAAATTAATATTTAAGTCAGCAACAACTAACCTTGCAAAACGGAGGCTCTGATATGAATACTCTACCTAACTAAACCCATCGCATGTAGATACTACAAGTGAACCCAAATGGCCAAATCATACAGTGAAAACGGAAGCTTTGTGCAGCTGAATTATATATCACCTTTGAAAATTGAAATTTGCACCTCTGAATCCTTTACATTCTGGATATAAAATTGATTCATAATCCATGGTTTCTCTGAATGGATCTTGACTGGTTCTCCATTTCTCAGGGAAGACACTCAGCTGTGTGCACAAGCGGTCACCCCGAAGAAGTTGTGCAAGTTCTGTCATCGTCTCAGGGCAACCTGATCGACTTCTCTTCAAGAAGATTCCAACTGTGTTAGTTATGCCCTGAAGAAGTTGTGCACTCTTACATATATAGCAGGCAGTTGTATATCAGATTAATATATCACCAAGTTTCCCTTCATATCGTTCCTTATAGTTGAACAACTAAGTTTTGACATATCACATAACCACATGATACATACCAATCTAAAGAAAAATGGCTGATCACTTGCTTTTACTGTTGGAAATATTAGGCATTGGTTAATTTGTCAAATTGGTTGCATTAGAAGATAAGTTGCTATAAGTGGCAATTTTGAAAATGCTGAAGGGCTCAGTCTCCATGGAGGTAGAATTTGAAATGATCGAAACGTTTCCAATTTTTTTGAAAAAATACACATATACTTAGAGACATAATGTACAAGTGTGTAAATTTTCAGGACGAAATACGTTAAAATGAGTGCTACACAAAAAAAAGTGCAAGTCTGCAGTTTTTTTAGTACTTGCACTGTTCATCCTCAAAGTCCATGATTTTTTTCACAGCTCGCATTTCATGGTGTTTCATCATGAAATTTTACACAAGTACACATCACATCCTTGTATACTTGTACAATTGTTCCAGATTTTTTTTTTTTGAAAATGAGAAGTTTGAGTCCTTGCACGTCCATATTGTGGTGCTTTGTAACGTCGTTTTGGCTTTTCTATTTCCTGAATAAACTGATTTTATGTTATCAAGGTACTTCTACTAAAATTGGTTCATTTCTTTGAATAACTAAACCTATTCATGGAATTTAATCATCACCTAATGTATTTAGAATACGAATGTTTTCTATTTGTTACTGTTAGTCGATTCATTATAGTGTATTAATTTTACGTCATTTACCATATATTTGAGAATAGCTTAATTAATTGGTCATTTATCTTAATAGATCACCATACCTCACCTATGATTGGAAGGATAAGGATACGTTTGGACGGTGGCAACTAAAAGTTGATACTGTTATCTGCCTAAATAAGAATCTCAAATATGTGGACCACTCTCGAACTTGATGGGTATTATATGTGTATAACACTATAGGGGAGGAGTAATTTGCAAGTTTCCTTATGGCTGGACCAAACGTTCTTGGGGTCATTGCGAATAATGTACGGTGGCAGATTGAACAATGAGCGTATCAACAGCATGAACGATCTAATACTCCAAGGTGGTAAAGCTTTGTCGGAAGCTCCACTTAGCTTTGAATGGAGGAGCGACATGGCTACTCTTGTATTGTTTGATCTCGGGATTAGAAGGACGCAGTCAAGTAAGCATCAGATAATTTACTTCACGGAAGATGATAACCATTCCTTGACCAATCTAGCTCATTGCTTATCAAAGCAATCTTCAGGTTTACTGAATCTCTCTTGGTCAGTACACGCCCGGCCCTAGTAGCTACTCCCTCCGTTCACAAATATAAGATTTCTATTTTTTTTGTGAATTATATGTATATTGACACATTTTATATTTTAGTGTGTTTGTTCACTCATTTCAATCTGTATGTAGTACATACGAAATATCCAAAACATCATATATTTGTGAATAGAGGGAGTACTAAAACTCCTCAAAAAAGAAAAGGTAGTGAAACTAAGACACCGAAGTTTGCAAAACCACAACAGGCTTTTTTAAAAGCCACTGGGGAACTAAAAACACAGAACTACAGTGCCATGACATTTTTGAACCTATAGGAGATAAAACCACAAAATTTCCCTAAACACTATAGAGGATGCAGCAGTAGTGAATAGTTAATGACCAATGATCAAGGATGTATGCACACTGGGCTGTTCTGCAAATTCTTCTCTCATTCGGTATCATCGACATGATGGCCAGTTCCAACTGGATGTCATGGTATCAACATTTCACAAGTTTCTCGACTTCAAGTGAGATTTAGAAGAAAATAAAAGGAAAAAGATACAACCAAGACTCAACTAGTTTCCAGTTTTGGTCGCATCGCTATCAACGAAAAAATGTTCCACCTTCCCTTGACCCATTCATCTAACTCTCTGCACCACTCTTGCTATTGTAAACTTCTCTCGCATGTACCAAGTCATATAACTACTCCAAACAAAAAAAAACAGAAAATTTGACACGTCCAGTTCTAGCACTTTAGCTTCTTTATCGACGTGGAGTAGCCACTAGCGCCTTCTACCAGCCGTTTTGTAAGGTTGTTGCTGGTACTGCTGCTGCTGTTCATCCAACTACCCTTGGGATCCTCAGCGTCGTACCTGACAATGTTTGTCACAAACGTGTGTACGGATGTCTCTCCTCTTGGGAAGCTCTCCCTTTCAAGAATCAGTTGCTTCCCGGCACAAGACTGGCGCTCTGCAGTGCACTTCAACTCCTGCAGGACTAGGTTTCCATCCCAAACAAAGCTCTCATTTTGCTTCTGCATGAGTCACATGGAAACTGTATGGTCAGCAGAACAGTAGATCTAGTCGATGTCAGCTAACATGTTCACAAGGCATCATGCAAGATAACCACTGTAAAGAAGAAGGATATGCAGCAAGGTACACTCTGCACTGCTGCAATCAAGGAAATGAGGTACACACTGAACTACTGCAGGTACAGGTACAGGGCCAGCTACTTGATGTATGTAGAGTTGTAGACTACGCGCTACACTACAAATTCCTTAAACTATCAAGGATGGACTACATCAACCATAGCTCCTATGAGTTTTGAGAGACTTGCCTAAAAGAAATTCTGAGAGAAAAATCGATCAATTTACATGACTTGTGGTTGTGTATGAGTTTCATCTGATATCACAAATCTTATGACTTGTGCAGTGTGAAAAGATGTGACCCTTCACCAAATGTTTCGAATAACCAGTATACTTTGAGATTATCAAGCTACCGTGGTCTATGTATTATTGTATTCACTATGGGATAGTGACCTTAACACTAAAAATGGTTTTTCTTTTGTTCCCTAAAAAAATCTTTTGTTTTTCATTCAGATAGAATTCTGTCTTGATGCAAGGGAATACTGACATGAGATTGGTCTACTTTATGCAAGTGAAAAAGAAGACTAGCCCCGGGTCTTCCTTTTCTTATTCCCACGTGGATTTGTAAAGTTTATGGTTGCACTGTGTGGGTGGATGTCATTCTGTATCCTATAAGCCTAAATAGTTTATCCCAATAGCTCTAGTTTTCTCAACATTCATCTATGACATAGTATATACAACATATCACGTCACATTGCATTGTCATTTGCCATGTTGTTTGATCAACCTCCCAACTCAATCCAGGCTGTAGATAAATTCTAATTTCTATCTTTTGTTATGCTTACATGGACATGTCAAAGGTGTATATGGTGAGATAGACATGACATGGAGCCGTGGATTTCCACACGGACCACTGAGCTTCTAGGGTTCAATTATGAAGTGCTTATTAACTAAATCTATGGCCTGCTCAATGTGAAAGTGGAGTTCTTGAAGATATATTTCTTGAGCATGAGCAAATGTGCTTGCCTCTTGTGGTCACTTTGAACCGGTTTTTTTTAAGAAGGAGGATCAGTCCCCGAGCCTCTGCATAATAGCGATGGTCTCTTTTAAATGTGTGCTCATGGTGCAAATAAAGGTGATATTGAGATTGAACAATTATTTAAATATCATTTTTTACATAATTTGTGTAAAGAATCATTGGATAGATTGGTCCCATCGATAAATATCGCAACCTTTTGCATCCCTGCCCTGCCAATGACATGGTTCTCCCTTCCGCCATTCTCCTGCGGTGGCAATGATCCACATGCGTGGATAGAACTAACTTGCTCGTGGCATGTTGGGCCCAGTGTGAGGAGGTGGTGGGTGAGGTGGAGGCGCCGCCGGTCACCTCTTTATGGTTGTTTCCTCCCTAGCATTCGTACACACACATCGTTTTATAAGGAGGGTGACGAGACTATGGTATGTTCATTTGTTTTTAGGTCATGCCTTCAAATTTTTTCAGTTCTTTGGACTTTTTCATGCATGTATGTGCAAACACAAAGCTTCATGGGATTTTCTTATCCTATTGTGTCCGACTGCTAGATGGAAAGGTGTATTCCATTCGGTGATCTGTTGATAGTTTAGAATTTTGGTGCAAACTATCATGTTATATATTAATTTCTATATCTATTACTAAAAAACGGTTTCAACTACTAAAACTTGGTAAGTATGAAGAATAGTTCACCAAGTTCCATATGAATCAACTCTTATCAAGTTTTCACATTTTGAAACTTCATGAATGTCCTTCGATCTTATCAAGTTTTAATGTTTTAAACTTGATAAAAAAATAAAACTTTTCTAATGTATTCAACAGTGGTCTTGTTCCAAAGCCCTGGCCGCAAGGAACATAAATGTGCAAACGAAACATAAATAGGACTTTCGATTTGAAAAGTATAATAGATTCAAATGGGAAAGTCAAATGAAAAGGCATACAAATTTGTGTGTGCCCCTGATTAATTGCTCACTTCATGTTTTTCAGTTGTAATAGTTCCACTTATGGGAGAAACCATAATGCTTGTTGTGGCAAAGCTTTCCGACGGTGACACAACATAGTTGGAGGAGAAACATTTTCCCACTACCACATGAATCGAATGGTGCGTCGCTGCACCTTCGTTACAACACAATGGGGCATGTGTTGTCATTGTGATATTCCCTATACGACTGTACATACTAAGATGAAGCGATTATTTGTTGCTACCATCCATCGGTGGAGTTGTCTCAAAACACAACGTTGGTGAAATCGGAGACACGACAATGGCTTTGGAGGCGATTGTGTTCTCCATCAGGAATGTGGAGATGGAGATGCCCTATGGGGAACAAAATACTAGAACGGTAACTTTGTCGTTGCCCCACTTGAAAAATATATTCACCAAATAGAAAAACCACTTAACAGTACTTTTATATGTTTCATTTTTATTCGAACCAATATATGGTTGGATGGTTAGAAGCACAGAGATATCCCCAGCCCACCAGGGTTCAAGTCCTGGTGCTCGCATTTTCCTAGTTTTATTTCAGTATTTCTAGCGATGTACTCTTAGTGGAAGGAGACATTCCCGTCGTCCATGGTGACTTCGTCAATCTCAAGATGATATGCTGGCTCGGTCTTTCGAAGGTGCTCGTAGGGATAGGGTGTGCATGTATGCATTCATAGGAGTGAGTGTATGCGTGTATATTTGAGTGCTTGCGTCTGTACTATGTTTAAATAGGTTTCATTTTTATTCTGTAGCAACACATGGACAATTACTATCTTCGTCCTTGTTTATTAGTCCCCTTGTATTTAGAGTCATATTTTGATCATGATTTTAACTAATGAAATATAAAGTATAAATAGTAAAAATAACATCACTGGAATGTTCAAATACGAATCCAACGACATAACTTTTATTGACATGCATTAATATTTTGCTAAGTAAATCTATGATCAAAATTTAACACAAAATACGATGGAGCCAATAAGGCCAATAAACCAGGACAAGGTAGTAGCTAGTTATATTTTTTGAGGATCAGTAGCTAGTTATATTTATTGGTAAATTGCAGCACAACTTTTAGACGGATATGATTAGGGGTGGATTAATGAGCTGGTCGGCTCGTTAAGCTCGTGCTCGTTAAGGCTCGGGTTGTTAAGATTAACAAGCAAAAAAATCCCTGCTCAACTCGGCTCGTTTGAAGCTCATTAAGCTCGTGAACGCTTGTTAACCGATTCTGATATGTTACGGTCTACAGGATGAGTGTATGGATGTGGTTTTTAAAAAGAAAGACAGTGACTACAAAAGGAAATGCGCTAGTTTGTTGCCTCCTACGTAGATTAGATTGAGTGGACGGGCTAAAGTGCTACGGAAATTTTGTCACATAAAATGGAAATATGTGTTGTGTTGTCACTAACGAGCTACTCGTCAAACTCGTTAGCTCATTCGTTAAGCTTGTTAATCTTAACAAGCTAAAATCGATGATTGGCTCTATTCATTAAGAAGTGAGCCACGAGCTTAACGAGCCGAATTATCGAGCACTCATTAAGCTCGCGAGCTACGAGCTTTTGGTCCAGCCCTAGATATAATTGCACAAAGTATGGAAATAAATCCCCCAAAACCATTTGTCATAATTGTTTGACAATAAAGGTTGCAACTACCTCGTGGTTGCTTACTCCTTGACATCAGAAAATGCCATAATAAGACATGTCATAGGTCCCTTGATCTTTAGTGGCATCTTCTTCGATCTTGGTTTCCTAATGGAGTATTTGTTTTGGTTTGAAGCATCGTGAAAGATGTGACCCTTCACCAAATGTTTCTAATAACTAGTATAATTTGAGACTATCCAGCCACTTGGTCTTTGAATTATTTTATTCTCGATGGGATAGTGACCTTAACACTACAGAGGTTTTTCTTTGCTCATTCATATAGAATTCTGTCTTGATGCAAGGAAAGACTAATATGAGATTGGTCTACTTTCTACAAGTGAAAAAGAAGACTAGCTTGGGGTCTTCTCTTTCTTGTTCCCACGTGGATTCGTATAGTTTATGGTTGTATAGTGTGAGTGGGTAGCATACTATATCCTATATATCTCAATAGTTGTAATAATTTTAATTCTCTCAACATGCCATAACATGCACTATCCATGCAACTCATATTTAATAAATATTCTACATCTATACAATAATCCAATACAAAAATATATATTAATTTTACTTCCAACTTTCATATTGTTAATACTAATATTGATGTTTCATACAATCAAATATCAATGAAATAATTGCAAACCATTCCTGCAGCAACGTTGCATTGTCATTTGTCAGGTTGTTTGATAAACCCCCCAATTCAACTCAGCTCATAGATAAATTCTAATGACTTTCTTTCGTTGTGTTTATGTGGACGTGTCAAAGGTGTACATGGTAAGATAGATGGGGCATGGAGCTGTGAATTTCCAGATGGGCCACTGAGGCTATGGTGTTCAAGGATGAGGTGCTTATGAATTTAATCTACGACCTCAATGTGAAGGTGGTGTTCTTGAAGAGATATTTCTTGAACATGAGCAACCGTGCCTTCTTCTTGTGGTGAAAATGAGGATCATACCCCGAGCCTCTACATCATAGCAATTGTTTCTTTAAACTATGCTCATGATACAAATAAACATGATATTTTATTAAGATAGACCAATTAATTAAAAACCAAATTGTGTACTCAATTGGTGCAAAACATCTTTGGATAGATTGGTCCCATCGAGACATATCACAACCCTCTGCACCCATGCCCTGCCAATGGCATGAATTGTTCTCCCTTCCGCCATCCTTCGTGTGGTGGCGGTACTCCCTATGCATTGATAGAACTAGGCTACTCGTGGTATAATGGGACAAGTGGGAGGAGGGGCTAGATGAGGCGGAGGGGCCGCGACCACATGGACACTTAGCCAGTTATATTTATTGGTAAATTTCAACACATTTTTTAAACGAGTATGGCCACACGAAGTATGAAAACAAATCACCCCAAAGTCGTTTGTCATAATTTTTTGACAATAAAGATTGCAACTGCCTCGTGGTTCCTTGGTCCTCAACATTAGGAAACGCCATAATAAGGTGTGTTATATATCCCACATGAGGCATTTTGGTTTGTCGGTCTTTTAATGATATCTTCTTTGATCTCGGTTTCCTGACACACCATAGATGCTTCTTCTGCATGTTTTAGTTTGAGGCCCGGCTAGTCCAGGGGTTACATATGTTGGATAATATCTTCATATGTCACATGGTTCATGTAACGTATAATATGACACCGCTGGCAAGTATCACAATTTTTCTTTGTGTGCGTGTGTGTGTGT
>NC_041383.1:63878596-63911017 GCF_002162155.2 Triticum dicoccoides
CACAAGCTTAAGGGATAGATCCGTGCAGAAGCTTGCGCCTTACTACAAGCAATTTGTAATTGCCGGGGTGGTGACTATGTTTTAAACAAATCATATTATTAGATTATTTTTTGCAGGTTATCTAGAGGGCCATCGCCTCGATCCGTACGTGATCATTACTTCAGGGCGTGGATGCCCAGAAGCATATGACCTCTGGGTGCAACTGTCTTGTTGAAGATGTTGTAGAAGCTTTATTCAACCTGTTCAGATGGCATGTTTGTTACTAATGAATTCTGTTGCCGAGTCATGTAATCTTTATCAAACCGGTTGTAGTCCTATATTTTTAACTTTTATTGCTGCTGAGACATTTTTCTAAGACTTTTGCGCTTTAGTAAATTATTGTTGTGTGCATCATGATAATGCAGAGGACGAAGTTATCCCCTTTAAAAAAACTATGGGCTCCATCTGACGTCACGAATCTTCTGATTAGCGCTGACGTGGAATGACGTGACCCTTCACCAATTGTTCCTAATTACCAGTATACTTTGAGACTATCCAGCAACTCGTAGTCTTCCATTTTGTAGTCTCAATGGGATAGTGACCTTATTAACACTAATTAAGGAAGTTTTTCTTTTGCTCGTATAGAATTCTGTCTTGATGCAAGGAAAGACTGATGAGACCGGTCTACTCTATGCAAGAGAAAAGGAGGGCTAGTTCGATGGGTGTCTTCTCATTTGTGTTTCCCACGTGGATTAGTGTATAATTTAGGGTTAATTATCCTTTTGCCCTCAGTGGTGTCCATGTGCTCAGTTTTGCCCTCAGATGCGAATTGTGCTCAGTTTTGCCCCTAGTCCGTGCGCACCGACTCGTTCCGTGAACTCTGCCGTCTCCATCAGGTCAACCTTTTGACTCGGCCCTTACAGGTGGGACCAGGCGGCAGAAACGGCCAATTTTATTCAGACCGTTGCACGCGTGGCTTGTGGGACCCAGCAAAGAGCCGTTGAGCAGAGAGCCGTTGGCGGGTGTGCTATATAAGCGGGCGACAGCGGTGGTGACCACGGCGACAGAGAGCACGGCGGTGACCACGGCGAGAGAGAGAGCACGGCGGCGGGAAGCTAGCTGTGGAGGGCGCGGCGGTGGGAAGCTGGCAGTGGAGGGCGCGGCGGCGTTGAGATCCCCTTCGGCTCCGAGCTCCATGTCTTCCTCAAGCTCCCGCGCCACCTCGCGGATGCAGAGCCGGGCGCGTGTGGACATGCCTGTCTTCGTCTGTCCGCGGTGCCGGGCGGGCGTTGATCGAAGGGTTTCTCAGACACCGAGGAACCAGAATCGTCCGTTCTACGTGTGCAGCGAGAATGGGGTAAGAATCGGGGCAATTGCATCATTTTCGTCGTCGGGATGTTTGAGCAATGGGTTGATCTGTTTAGTGTTCATGCAGGTGACATGCTTCTTTCTTTGGGTCGATGCTCTGGCCAAGACTCTGATGAATGAACTGCAAGAAGAGCATGAAGAATGGTTGCGCATGTTGCCACGAACGGCAGTGGCCACACCACGAGCTCCGGAAGAAGAGATGGATGGCGAAGCACGCACTGACAGAGAGCTAGCTATTGAGCTTAGGATGTTGAATAAGAAGGTTAGGAAGCTTGAAGATCAAGCACTACCAATACCCATTTGCAAATACTTTTGGGCATTTGTAGGTATGGTAATCGCACTGGTTGTAATGTTGAAAATGTATGGAAAGGCATGAATTATGAAGGAATTTGTAATCTTGAAATTGTTTGAGAAATTCACCTAGTTTAAATGTTGGTTAAAGTTGTTTAAATGTTGAAACAAAAAGAGAAGAAGTGACCAACATTTAAATATGTTGGAAAAAAAGAGAAGAAATTAGGAATTCAGAAACTTTTGATCAATGAAATGCAACTCTCTGCTCTGCCTTTCTGTCCAAAAAAAGGTTGCTCTTGGGCCAAATTCAGAGCGTAGATCCAAGTGCAGGCTAGACTAATGGGCCAACTGCATCCAATTAGGCCCATTCAGGGGTTTTCTTGCGTATTTTTCTGTTTTCTATTCTGATTTAATTTAGGCAGTAAATCATAATGCTGAAACTTTTTGTGGAAGCTAATTGAATTATTCCGGAGCCAAACAATTAATGTTAAAAAAAATTTGGAGCTGTTAATTAATCCAATTCAAATACACCGTGATTTAAATGAAAGACCAAAATGTCATGAAAAATGTGCCTCAGCTCTGGTAGAGGTTTACGCCAGGTGTCAAAATAAATGAACATTTTTTAAGGGCATTACATTGAGAAAAACATAATATGTCTAAAAAATGAAGGGTGGAAAATGCACAAAAAATTGGTGCGCCTGGGGACTCGAACCCAGGACCGCGTGGGTTTGTGGTGTTTAGGGCTACGCTGGTAACCGCTAGGACAGATGGCAAGACTTTGACATGGGTAGGGAAAGAAGGTATACATAGTGAGACTGTGATTTTTTTTTAAAAAAATAGTGAGACCGTGAATGTTGCACACGCGTGAGAGTGGTTTTCCTTTGTTTTGCACTTAAATTTTGGAGGGTTGGAAGGTTGAAAATGTATGTTGCACTACCACATGATTTTGGTCAGAGTGGCACTTGGTTTAGGGTTAGAGTGGCACTTGGTTTAGGATTTAAAGGGAATAAATTTGCATGTTAGTTCATGACTTTTTGTTTGAATGAAACAGAGGGCTTCTCACCCCCTCCGAAAACCACAAGTTCTCGAACTTCATGACTTGTTTAGGGAAGAAATGATAAGTTTGGGCACGGACATTTTTTAACACACATAATAAGATGGAACACACCGTACCATTACAATAACTTAGATAAGTTCACGGACAGTTCACGGACACATGATGAAACATGACACGACACGACACGACATAGAAAAGCAACAAAATAAAAAACCAAACATGACGAGCTTGACTCCGGGCTTGAACATCTTCATCTTGACCTCCTTCTTCCACCTTGGCCGCGCGCGCCCCTTCAACACCGTCTTCATCTTCACACCTCCTCCTCCTCGTCGTAGGGAAGGGAGTGCATCTGGCCTGGAGCGGGGAAGATGCGCTCGTAGTTGGTGTAGATGTTGTAGACGGTGAAGAAGATGGCCTCGCAGCCGCACCAAAAGACTTGGCCGAGGAGCTCGCGTGCGTCAAATGGGTTGGTGAAGGTGACCGTGAGCAGTAGGAGGATGTCGCCGCGGTCACGAACCTCGTTGAGGGTGAACATCCTCGGCGAGCCCCGTGGGAGGTGGGCATAGCCGACTCTGAGGAAGGCGCGGGTGAGTTCGACGGAACCCCTCCACCTTGAAATAGCCCACACACGGAGCTCCCTCTCCACGAGCACGCCCGGTGGGTAGCGCAGCTCCGGCACCACAGGCGGACGGCTGAAGGTCGGCCCGTTGAACTGCATCTTCTTCACTTGGTCTCGCTTGGGGAGGGCTCGGTCGCTTGGGTGTTTGAAGTTGGAGAGGATCGGATCTGGCTTGTGGGTGGGAGAGGAAGAGAGGCACCCCATTTATAGGCCTGTGGGTGGGAGAGGAAGAGAGAAAGGATGAGAACGGTGCGTGTGTGAATCCGGACGCGTGTGTGTATCCGTTACGTTTTGCACACTTAAATTTTTGCACGAAAACGATGCATCTTTGACCGGGCAGTGCATGTGAACCGCTGCCCTGAACCACTGCCCTGAACCACCTAGCTCGCCTCGCTAGCCTAGCTCGCCTAGCGCGCCTCGCTCGCCTCACTCGCATGCATGCACGTCGCCGCCTCCCGCGCATGCGCAAACCCACGTAGCCGCCTCCATGCATGCAAGGCCTGGAAAGGCTGAGACGGGCTATTTACTGCAGTCTCAGGCCCAGACAACGAGACGGCCCAACGGTCCATCCAGCGCGCCCGATATTTGTTAAAAAACAATCTCCCAGCCAATCAGATTGCATCTCGCGGATCGCCCCCCTCCTCCCCGCAGATTCCTTCTAGAAGGGTTAGATCGACGGCCCTTGATCACCGCTAGGGTTAGATGAACGGTCCTTATTCAGCGCTAGGGTTAGCGGGGTTTGGGAGGGGTTTGGAGCAGTCAAAGCTATGTTTGACCAGATTTCAAATGAGCATAATAAATTAAATAAAAATCAGAAAAATGAAAAACCTGCGCACATAGTCTTCTTATGTCATATACTAACGATTTAAGTTGATAAACAATCTTTACATACATTTAAATGATAAGTTCATGTGTATTGTATGATATCTCGAGTATCTCAAACTCTCTTGTATGAAGTGAAGAGAAGTGTTTTGGGGAAATGAACATGAAAATTTCAAAAAACTCACCACAGCTTCATTTTGGAGTGACTAAGAAGGATCCAGGCTTAGTTTTTCATTTTGATGTTTTACACTTGTTTAAATCTTGGTCAAAGTTAAGTTTGACCAGAATTCAAATGAGCAAAACAAATTTAAAAAAAATCAAAAAATGGAAAAACCAGCGCACATAGTCTGTACATATAGAATATATGTGTAGGAAAGTTATTTGACTAATTTAGATAAGGTCGAAAAAAACCTTGCTTAGAAATGAGGCCGTTTACCCTACCTTTGGACCCCTCTTTTTAGCACATTTTTCATGAAAATTTCAAAAACCTCACCACAACTTCACTTTGGATTGACTAAGAAGTATCCAGGCTTAGTTTTTCATTTTGATGTTTTAGACTTGCTTAAATCTTGGTCAAAGTTAGGTTTGACCAGAATTTAAATGAGCAAAATAAAATTCAAAAAAATCAAAAAAAGGAAAAACCATGTGCTCATTCAAACATCATCCAACAGATATTTAAACATCATGTCAAACATACTTCTAACATAGGTCCAACATCATCCAACAGAAATACAACATGTCAAGTGATAAATGTTTCATAATACAACATCATTCCTTATTCATAATGTTTCATAATTGTTCATAGATAGCGTTGGGGCTTCTGTCTGTTCCTTGAGCTTCTTGTCATCACTTTGCTCCTCGTGCACCTTGTGCTCATTGTTTCTTCTCTTCTTCTCTTGGTTGTCGGTACCTTGCGCGTCTTCTTCAAACCTACCATAGAGCTGTGCAAAACATAAAGGGTCCAAACATAAACGGTAATGAGATCGTGTCAAGTGATAGATGTACAGTAGTATTTGACCCTTGCAAGATTTACATACCTAGCAGAACTCACAACAACAGAAGGTTGGTCACCATTTGGAGCCTCACTTGGATCATCATTTGGAGCCTCACTTGGATCACCATGATCACCATTTAGAGCCTCACTTGGATTACCATTTGGAGCCTCACTTGAATCATTATTTGGAGGATATTTTGGATCATCGTCAAAATCATCCGGCTGTTGACCATCATTTTCATCATCTGTTGAGGCAACCGGCTGTTGACCAACATTTTCATCATCTGTTGAGGCAACCGGCTGCTGACCAACATTTTCATCGAAGCCTTCATCGAAACTCTCTCCGAATGCTGGATCTACTGTGTTATCACAATACTTACCGAAATGACCAGACCCACCACATCTTGTGCACTTACGCTTCCTCGCTCCAAGTCCAGCTCCTTCGCTGCGAGGTCTTATTCGACTCTTCCTTGGTCTACCTGCTGCTCTCTTCAGAACTGGAGCGCAAAGCTTGAATCCAGGGTCCACCATGTCCCATTGTTGTTTTCCGTCCATAGCAGGCAAGGCATAAGCATATGTGGCTTTGAACCTTGCAACAGAGTAGTAATCATGCACATACTGCTGTATGTTCCCTGCTAGACCTGGGAGAGAAGTGATGAAAAACAAGGCATGAATGCATGGCAACCCAGTTATCTGCCATTGCCTACAACTGCAAGTTCTAGCTTCTAAATCCACTAGATATCTCCATTCCCTCTTCTCTTTATCCAAATATGATATCTCTGCTGTGGTACCCGAGCAAAGCGTCATGTTCATTTCCAAGCCTGTTGTCTTCTGCTTCAGTTCATTCATCACGGCAGGGATGATAATGTGGCCCATGAATTTTGCCTCGGCTATTCCTGCACGATAATGAAATTTCTGCATGTATTCTATCCTTATTCTGTCAAGCAAATCCACCACATAATGACCCTTTAGTTTCCGGATCGTTGAGTTGAAAGACTCTGCTAGATTATTGTGCACATAGTCAACTTTGCTCACTTCACTGAATTGGCTTCTAGCCCATAACTTGGAGTGGTATGTTTCCAAGTATTCTTTCACTTTGGGATTCATGTATAACTGCCTCAAGTGGTAGTTGTGCTTCTTCACACTGCATGTCAAAGATGCTGGCCATAAATTGTCGGTATACACCTTTCCTTTGAATTTCTTCATGAAATTTGCAGCAAGGTGACGCATGCATTCCCTATGCTCTACTCCAGGGAACACATTGTCCACGGCCACTTCTAAACCTTTGCAGGCATCTGTATGAATGACCAACCCATTGGGATGTGCAATAGCCCGGCGGAGATTATGCAAAAACCAAGTCCAGCTCTCCTCAGACTCTGTCTCTAGCACACCATAGGCAACTGGAAATACAAAACTATGTGCATCAACTGCACAAGCTGCTACTAACTGTCCTTTAAACCTTCCTGTGAGAAAAGTGGCATCAATAGCCAAATAAGGCCTGCAGCCTGCCAAAAAACCCCGGCGACAAGCCTCAAAGCAGACAAAAACCCTTCTAAAACATTCCTTGGTCTTTGTCACTCCCCTGAATGTGTACTCCACGGTGTGGTGATCAATATCTACAATACTACCTGGGTTTGTCCTCTCCACTTCACCTTTGAATGAATACAACAATTGAAAACTTTCCTGCCAGTTACCATAAATAGAATCCATAGCATGTTGTTTACCATTGAACAACCTCATGTATGGTAAATCTATCTTGAACTTATCTTTGATGTTCTTCTGCAATTCCTTTGGACCCACTTGCTGGTTTTCTTTCACCCACTTTTTTACTTCTTCTGCCACCCATCTTGACTTGGCTCTACTGATTGTATCCTTCCTAAGGGTTGATTCCTGACATGTGTGCTTAAAAGGATTCACTTTGACCTGAACATTAGTGCTATTCCGCATTTTAGCTGCAAGCAGCCTCCATGGACAACCCTCAGTCGAACAGTGCACTCTGTAACGTACTTGATCGCTCTTGTCAACTTTGAAAGTACGTTCTACCTTGATGCAGTATGTCACAAGTGCATTTCTACACTCATTCATGGATGCAAAAACTGTACCTTCTTCCATTTGAGGGTTCAAAGGGTCCCATTGAACAGCTGCAAGGTCTTCGTCCTCACCCATCACGTCATCATCCACACGGACTGCATTGTGAGCCTCATCTTGATTTTCAGCCCTAGGTGCCCGTCGTAAATTCTGAATAACATCAGAATATAACTTCTCTTCATCAACCCCAGAATTGTAGCCATCAGGCTCCACTTCAAGGGGGACCCTACTGCTGTTGCCCACACTTGTCGAGCCATCATGTCGCCGTGCACCAACTGAACTGTTCTGGCTAGAGATGCCATTACGACGACTTGATTCTCCCCGAGATGTTGCACCCGCCATCCTAGGTCCAAATGCCTGCTCAAGCACATCAACTTGCAGCCTCACATGGAAATTATCTTTCTCTTTATGCCTAACAAACATGGTAGCTAGCTCTTCATCATTACTAACTGTCACCCAATTCTTTCCCCCATCATAGTATTTGTAAACCACTTCATCAAGCAAACCCCAAGGATATTGGCTACAAATTACCTCCCCAAATTGTCTGAAACTCCAATTACTAGCCATTGGCAACCGATAATCAAAACCTCCTTGGTATTTCTTCTTATCCTTTGCATCGAACATGTACCGGTCCCTTCTAATGTGCACCATGAAAGCAAACCGCAACTCCATCCTAACCGGCGAAAAACAGAGACGCAATCAGCACCCTAATTGGGCAAACCTACTCGGATCGAGTGTTCAAATGCACAACTAAGCTCAATCTAAACAAGAGGCGAGACTTACCCCTCGGGAACCCAGTCGTGGACGCGGCGGATCTCCGGCCCGATGCCTGCCTCGCCAAATACTCCGGGGTCGCCGCTGCTCTCCATTTCGCCCTAGGGTTCTTCCTCCTAGTTCAAATAGCTCCAGCAGCCCCCCACCTTTGAGCGCTCCGGCCGGGCGCACGGAAGGAGGCCGCGCCGCGGGTCGAGCAGGTGGCGGGCGCCCCACCCGTGGCGTCGCAGGAAGGTGGTGGGCGTCACAATGAGCCGTGGAGCGTAGGCGCAGGGAGGTAGCGGCGGAGCAGGGCGTGCAGCTGGTGGCGGGGTAGGTGCTGGCCGCGGCGCAGGTGGCGGCGGCGGCGGCGCACGACAGCCGGCCGGGCGGATGGGTGTGAGCTAGAATGATTTGGGGATTTAGTTGCAGGGGCCTACATGTCAGCTCCGGACCCACGTCCACGCGGTCCCACGTGTAAGCTCCGGACCCACAACTACTAACGCCGGCGGACGGAATGGACTCAAATATGGCCGTTTGGCCTCGTCGTAGTTGCTGTGCACGGACTAGGGGCAAAACTGAGGACAATTTGCATCTGAGGGCAAAACTGAGCACATGGACACCATTGAAGGCAAAACGATAATTAGCCCTATAATTTATGGTTGCGTAGTGTGGGTGGGCGGCATATATACAACATATCACGTCGCATCGTATTGTCAGGTAGTTGGAAGAATCAGTCCCCCGACTCAACTCATGGATCCCATTTCTTGATCCACCTTCTGCTGCTCTTCTCTGCTAGCTAGCTGCAGCCGAGCCCGATCATCTCATCGATCGAGATCGATCAGTTCTCCGGCTAATTAGGCCATGTAAGTCATACTAATTGAATATTCATATTAGTTACAGTACCCTTTATCCAAACAATTTCGTATTAGCTTTCTTTGCAACAAATTTCGCAAGCGTACTTAGAAGTCGTCGCCGTCGTTGTTGCCCATTTCAGTGTAGAAGCAATGGCAGCAGGACTAGATCCGCTAGTGGCGTTATGGAAAGAGTGGGGGATCCAGATGCTGGTGCTGCTGAGCTTGGCACTCCAGGTGATGCTGATTGTCACGGCAGAGATTCGTCGGCGCAAAGACTCTGGGGTGCTAAGGGTCGTCGTGTGGTGCGCGTATCTGCTGGCTGACACGACGGCGATATACACTCTGGGACACATGTCCGTGACCAGCAGGTCGCCGCAGCATGAGCTGGTGGCGTTCTGGGCGCCGTTTCTGCTACTGCATCTTGGTGGCCAGGACAACATCACGGCTTACTCCATCGAGGACAACCGGCTCTGGCTGCGCCACCTGCAGAGTTTTGTGGTGCAGGTATTCGCGGCTGCCTATGTCCTCTATGAGTCATCCATCTTTTCAACATGCTCCGACAGGCCACCATACTCATGTTCATGGTTGGTGTTGTCAAATATGGGGAGAGAGTATGTGCGCTCAAGATTGCCAGCAGCAGTACACTATCCGGGAAGAATTACAGAAGTTTTGGCAGGGTGTACACTGAAAATCTCGCGTTATGGGTGCTTCCGTATGAGCCAAAATTACTTGAAGCTCATCTACTGTTGAACATTCCCAAGCATCTTCTTAAGGGGCCGTTACCTCTTGTGACAGTTGGCAGGAAAACCGATAATGACTGGGAGCTCATGTACAATGTAGCCGAGATCCAACTCTCGCTGATGCACGACGTCTTCTATAGTAAGACTGAGTTGGTCCACACTTGGTACGGGTACTGCCTCCGTATCGCCTCGCTGCCCGCCACTGTGACCTCATTGTTGTTGTTCCGTCGAGTCAGTAAGAAAGATGCTTTCAGCAAAGTAGACGTTGCTGCCACCTATGTTTTGCTAGCTGGAGCAGTCATCCTGGAGATCACATCAGCATTGAGGATCATGTTCTCCACCTGGACATATACACATGTCACAAGCCCAGCAAGCCTTGTTCGTCATAATTGTGGATTGCGATATCTCATGGCTAATCTATTTGTTATGTTTGGGGAGCTCATCAGATATGCAATACGGAAAGTAGGAGGAATGCCTGCAAGGTACTGGTCGGGCTCCATGGGGCAACACAACTTTATTTTCATGTGCAGCCGTTGTAAGGACAGTCGAAGCAGCAAAATCGCGAGACGGATGGGGCGGGAGGACTGGTGGAACATACTGATTTACACGTCCTCGTCTGTCCCTGTCTCAAAAGATTTCAGTAAATTGCTGAAGGAACAACTAAGGAAAAGTGTAGGCGTGAACGAAGAGAACCCAGACCACATCCAAAACTCAAGGGGCCGGGCGGCGCTGAAGAAGAGGGGATTGTATGAGGAGTTGTCCTGGAGCGTGGGCACTGAGCTGGACGAGAGCATCCTCGTATGGCACATCGCCACTTGTGTCTACCTCAGCTGGTACCAAGGGGAACACAAACACCTGCCGCAGCTTGCAAAGGTAACCCAGGAGCTCTCCAACTACATGATGTTTCTGCTCGTGTCACGTCCCTATATGTTGCCTGACAATACTAGTCGCCAGAGGTATATTGAACTGTGCAACAGGGTGATATTTCATCTCAACTACAGCTCAGCTGAGGATTTGCTCAGGATAATACGGGACTATGGTGATACTCTCAGTGCTGGACGATCTCTGCCTTTCGAGTATATAGAGTATCTTCTTCCGACATATGAGAAAACTCGTACCGGCGAAGATAAGGTGAACACTGTAACATTTGACAAAGCATCTCAACTTGGCGCAAAGCTGATTAGCAAAGAGCTCGAAACACCTAATGCCAACATGCTAAAGCTGATCAGCCAAGTGTGGGTAGAGATGTTGTGTTACGTGGGATACCGGTGCAGGCCGGATTCTCATGCCAGACAGCTGAGCAACGGCGGAGAGATCGCCACCGTCGTGGCTCTGATGATGGAATACTTGAAATCCGATATTCTGCAGTTCAAAAAAGAAGAGCAGGAAGCTGAGTTGGGGCTGCCGTAACAATAGGACCCCCAATATTAATTTTCTATGTAGTAACACTATCACACCACCATAGATATAAAGATTGGTAAAAGGATAAGCCTTTGTTTTGTAAAGATGTCTCGGACAAGCAATTAGGTATCCATTGTCGAGCATTCCCCTTTTGTGCTTGGATTAACTCAGCCATCTCGGTGGTCACCGGGTCTTCTTCCTCCCCATCCTCATTAATTGATGGTGGCAGATTCTGGCTGAGTACGGCCACGATTAAATCAGCTCTACATATTTCTCTGTCTTCTCCCGGATTCACTAATCTGCTGAACCCCTTGTGTGTGTATGCAATGCACCACTCCAAGTCTTGCTAGTGCGCACAAACTACAGATCAAAATAATAGTTTCGAACAAGCAAATAGTTTAGTTTAATTTTAGGGAAAGATGACAATTAGTGCTTGCATCGCAGCAAAGGTTCACACAAATTATTCATTCACGTCGGAAAATTATTCGAATAGCCACTCCGTATTTGCACAAGCATCTGACGAGGCTCAAGCACCTAGCAACCATCAGGTCACCTGAAAGCGAGCATTTAGAGTTTCCATCTTTGTATTGTTGATCATATCGCGTAGTACACAGGTCACAAAAAAGATGTAAAAGCTATATTTTCATGATGCAATTACAGTCTAAAGGAAAGCTTCTACCTGTTCAATTGCCGAAAGCGAATAAATTAATAGTTGAAACAGTATAATCTTGCAAAGCAGAGGTTCTCATATGAATACCTAATTAACATATCACAACTAAAGTTAATAGTGATGACTCCCAAAAGAGTTCCAAAGATTACTAGTGGGAAAGGCAAATCAGCTTCAATGTTTGCTGAAGTAAGAAAATGTAGGCTTCTCTGTAAGAAATCACCTTTGAGAAATGAAATTTGCAGCTCTGAATCCTTTACGTTCTGGGACATAATATTGGTTCATAATCCATGGCAACTGTGAATGGATCTTGACTGCTGATTTATAGATTATGGTGTTAGATAATGAGCAACTAGTATTCACTGAGGGCCAAAGACCATTACATATACATGTGAGGTAAAGTACAAGAAACCCCTTATACAATGGGGATGTACCAAAAAGGGACTATACACATCTAACACCCCCCCCCCCTCCTCTCATACTCATGGTGGATCAACAACATTGAGTTTGGAGAGAAGAAAACTATGCTGCGCTTGAGTCTGTGCCTTCGTGAAGAAGTCCGCCAACTGTAACTCAGAGGACACATAGTGGAGAGCGAGAGTCTGATCCTGCACAGCAGCATGCACAAAGTGGTCATCCACACCGATGTGCTTGGTGAGCTCATGCTTC
Source organism: Triticum dicoccoides (assembly GCF_002162155.2). Classification (NCBI taxonomy): domain Eukaryota; kingdom Viridiplantae; phylum Streptophyta; class Magnoliopsida; order Poales; family Poaceae; genus Triticum; species Triticum dicoccoides. The sequence goes on from NC_041383.1 coordinate 63,890,902, forward strand.
ACCGGGTCACGCACAATACTGATAGCACCGGTACTGTCTGACAGTAAGGGAGTCGAGGTAGTAGCAGACACACCAAAATCCTCAAGTAACCACCATAACCAGATCACCTCAGCTGTCAACATAGCCATGGCTCGCAACTCAGCCTCTGTACTCGAACGAGAAACTGCAGTCTGTTTCTTTGTCTTCCAAGCAATAAGAGAGCCACCGAGAAAGACACAGTAAGTAGACAGCGAGCGTCGGTCAGAGGGATCACTAGCCCAGTAGCATCAGAGTAGCCCTGGAGCTCAAGAGAGATGGAGCGGGGAAAGAAAAGGCGCTAAGAGATCGTGCCACGAAGATATCGTGGAACACGGAGAAGGTGACTATAGTGGACAGAGGTGGGGGATGAAACAAACTGACTCGGGATGTGGACAGGATAGGAGATGTCAGGACGCGTAACAGCAAGATAGACATGGCTGCCAACGAGGTGACGATAGCGAGTGGGATTAGGAAGAGGGTCACCATCAGAGGCACAAAGCTGAACGTTGAGCTCCATAGGAGTCACAACTGTGCGCTCATCACCGAGAGCAGCACGAGCAAAAAGGTCCTGAATATATTTTTCCTGGGAGATGTAGAAGCCATCAGAGGTCGAGAAGATCTCAATCCCAAGAAAATAGCAAAGTGGACCAAGATCAATCATGAGGAACTGGTCGCGAAGGCGAGCCTTAACAAAGGCAATGTAGTCAGAGTCGTCACTAGTGATGATCATGTCATCAACATAGAGAAGGAGAAGAGTCCGACCACGAGGAGACGTGTGGACAAACAGCGCGGGATCATGATCACTGGGCAAGAAACCAGCAGCAGTCACCACAGAGGCGAAGCGCTCAAACCAGGCGCGAGGGGCCTGTTTAAGACCATAGAGGGAGCGGCGAAGCCTACAGACTATTCCATCAGGAGCATAGTACCCCGGTGGTGGCTGCATATAACCTCCTCACGCAACTCACCATTAAGAAAGGCGTTCTGGACATCAAGTTGAGAGATAGACCAATGACGAACAGAAGCCACAGCAAGGAGAGTGCAGACAGTGGTCATGTGGGCCACAGGAGCGAATGTCTCATTATAATCGCGGCCCCGCTCCTGCTGAAAACCACGGGCCACAAGACGAGCTTTGTAACACTCAAGAGAACCATCGGAGTGAGTCTTGATCTTGTAGACCCACTTGCAAGTGATGGGACGAACACCGGAAGGGAGGGAAACCAGATCCCATGTGCCAGAGCGCTCAAGGGCCGAAACTCTTCGGCCATCGCAAGCTGCCATTCAGGCTGAGTCATGGCAGTCTGATAGGAAGTAGGCTCAACAATAACAGAGAGACCATACCGAGCTGGAGAATAGCGATCAGGCGGGAGGCGAGGCCGAGCACGAAGGTTATGAACCAAGGGAGGCGTGAGCGTAGGGGCACCAGAGGTGGAAGGCGCATCAGGCGAGTCAGGGGAAGCATCCTCAGTATGAGGGCGATGAGTATAGTTGAGAGGAAACGATGAGAGAGGGCGACGGACTGGAGATGATGGTGGAGAGGTGGGGGAGGAGGATGGTGAAGATGGCGTCGGTGGTGAATAAGAGGGAATGAGAGGTGCAGGATGAAGAGGTGAAACATGAGGCACATAGTAGGGTGTCTCGGGAAGAAGAAAAAAGAAATATCGTTCATAAAGAAGGTCGAGGAAGAAGGACGTGGGTAGTAATTGAGAATGAGACTCATCAAAAGTCACATCATGCGAGATGTGCAAGCGACGACCAACAGGATCCCAACAAACGATAGCCCTTGTGCTCATCACTGTAGCCAAGGAAAACACACTCAACCGACTGAGTAGTCAGTTTGGTGCGTTCTCGGGGGGCAAGAAGGACATAAAACACACATCCAAACATACGAAGAGCTGAGTAGTCAGGAGAACGACCAATGAGACACTCCATGGGAATACCACCGAGGAAAGCAGTCAATGGCTGAATGTTGATGAGATAGGTGGACGCACAAACAACCTCAGCCCAGAAGTGGGGTGGAAGAAAAGCGGCAATCATCAGCGCACGAGCCGTTTCAAGCAGATGACGATGCTTACGTTCGGCAATGCCATTCTGAGCATGAGCACCAGGACATGAAAACTGGGCAAGAGTACCCTGTTCCGCAAGAAAACCACGCAATAGATGGGAGATCTCCAGCGGAGTCAGCACGAAAAGTACGAATGGGCGTGGAAAACTGGGTGTGAACCATGGCAGCAAATCGTTTGTATATAGAGAGAACCTCGCTATGAGATTTCATGAAGTAGAGCCAATTGTAGCGAGAGAAATCTTCAATAAATAGAACATAGTAGCGATGACCACCTTTCGAATCAAAGGGAGCAGGACCCCAAACATCAGAATGAACTAAGTCAAAAGGACGTCGAGATACCGACTCACTGGTGGGATAAGGTAACTGGGTCTGCTTGCCAAGTCTGCAACCATTACAATGTAAAGAAACATCTCCAGATACAGACCCTAAAAGGCCCTGACAAACTAAAGAAGACAAGCGAGAGCCACAGATGTGACCAAGGCGATGATGCCACTGCTGGAAGGACGTAGACGAAGAGGCAGCAAGAGCAGCAGAGCTAACAGAAGTGATGGTAGCGGAAGGAACACAAAGCCTGTCAACCTCCCAAAGACCCTCTGACTCATGGCGCCGGGGGCCAACACCAACCAAAGGCTTGGTGCGACGATCCTAAATAGAGCAAGAGTTGGTATCAAGAATGACACGACAACCAGAATCGGTAAGTTGGGAAGCGGAAAAAAGATTCATGGTAAGGCGAGGGACATGTGAAACACTCGGAACAGAAAAAGATGGAGTGAAAAGAATACCACGACAAGCAACAGGAAGAGGTGTGCCATCGGCGGTAAGAACATTAACAGGCGAATCAAGCGGTCGAAGAGAAGATAGCGCAGAAGAATCAGAAGACATATGAAAAGGAAGCTCCAGAATCCAGAACCCACGAAGATGTACCTGACTGTGTAGGTGGCTACGATGGTGGTGAAGGGGATGCAGTCACAGCAGCAGCAGAACCAGTCGATGAGGAGCCGGAGGAAGCAAGTAGATGCTTGAGGCGTACAATGTCCTGGTCAGTGAGTGACGGAGTGGAGGAAGACAGAGGAGTCCTGATGGAGGAGGAGCGCCTCCGATCTCGCTTCTTCTGGCGACAATCAGACTCTGGGTGATCTGACCGGGAGTAGTAACCACAGAAGATGTCACAGCGCGACGTGCCTTTGTCAGCATAAGGAGGACGGCTCGCCCCCCTGGAGGAGTAGGCAGGAGCGGCGTCGCGGCGAGGCGAGCAGACGACACATGAGCTCGGGCGGCCAGCACTGACGGAACCAGAAGCAACCCAGCAGAGCGAAGGCGCGTCTCCTCAGCACGAAGCTCAGCAAGCACCTCCGAGATAGGAACACGACGACGAGCAAGCAAGTGAGCTCGTCGAGACTCAAACTCAGACCGAGGACGAGATAAGGACTCATGAACCCGCTGAAACTCCAGATCAAACCGAGTAGTCTGACAGCAATGACAGGTTTCACAAACAACTGTCCAAAGAGAGTCAAGCTGACGCCAGATGGCAGAGCACTGTGAATAGAACTCATCAACAGAAGAATCGCCTTGCTGAAGTGCATGCTCCTGATGCACCACAGATAGATAGAGAGCATCACCAGAGGGCTGATAGCACTGACACAGATAAGACCACATCGCTGCAACTGTGCCTAGTCCCGTGAACTCCGAAGCAAACTGAGGAACGACACTCGCAGTAAGAACAACAACAACTCGAGCATCATCATTGCGCCACTGAGTGTAAACAGACAGATCATCACGAATTCACGGTACACAGAAAAGAGCATCTGAATAAGTGTATACCTGCTGATCATAAGCATCAACCGCAGCATCATCTAGAGCCTTGGCGGCATCCCGATCAGCCTGAGAAGCGTCGGCAGCAAGCACCGGTGGTTCCGGCAGGATTGGGGCCACGGGCGCAGCAGGGCATAGCGGACAGGGGACCTCGCCAGAGAGAAAACCCCACAGAAGAAGACCCCGCATGTGGATGCGCATGAAACCCACAAACTCAGCATAGTTGGTGCCATCGAAGATCAAGTAGCACCGAGGGACAGCGACATAGCCCGAAGATGACATGAGGAAGTCACTCTTCTGGTTCTGTTCCTCTCTTTTTTTGTCAACGCAGGAGGCCCAAACTGATTCCGGATCAAGAGGCCCGAACTGAATCCGGAGGCCCGAACTGAATCCGGAGGCCCGAACTGCTCAGAGCCCCGCTCATGAGCGAGCAGGGTAGCGCTCAGGGAGGAGGCTTCCACGCCTCCTAGAGTCAACGAGCGGGCAGACTGAGCCGAGGCGGGGCTGCGGGCGTTGGGAGCGAACCACGGCGGCTGGAGCGGAGCAGCAGTGCGCCGGGGCGGATCCGAGCTGCAACGGCCGGCGCATCCGAGCTGCGGCAGCTGGTGCGGAGCAGCAACGGCTGTGCCGGGGTGGACCAGAGCTGCAGCGGCCGGCGGATCCAAACTGCAACGACCAGGGCGAAGCAAGGCGCGGAGCAGTGGCCGAGCCGGGGTGGAGCAGAGCTGCACCAGGGGTGGAGAGAAGCTGGCCGGAGACAGTAGCGTGGCTGCCGGAGACGTCGGCCGGAGACTAGGTACGAGATGCACGGAGTTGCATCGTGCGGGAGGAAGAGGCTAACCTAACATCTGATACCATGTTAGATAATGAGCAAGTAGTATTCACTGAGGGCCAAAAGTCATTACATATATATGTGAGGTAAAGTGCAAGAAACCCCTTATATAATAAGGATATACCGAAAAGGGACTATACACATCTAACATATGGAACAAATATCTGACAAAAGCGAGACTATGAACGTCATGAGCCCTCAAGTCTCCAACACAATGCAAAAGCTATATACAAATATGCAATTTCATCACGAACAACTACTCAAAATTATTTCCAGCTTGACGTGACTACGGTGCCATGCATGGTTCTCCATTTTTCAGGGAAAACACTCAGCTGTCTGCAAAAGCAGCAACCCGGAAGCAGCCGTGCAAGTCTCTGTCGTCTCAGAGCAACCTGAGTTCTCTTCAAGATTCTTTCAAGCAACTATGTTTGTCAGATTCTACAGATCAATGACAACAAGCCCATGAACGACAGTCCAACTCCGTTAGTTATCCCAATCGCAGACAGTGGGAAAAAAATTCAGCTACAAAGCGACAGTCATGATATATGACACCAAGAGGTTGGCAGAAAGGTCAATAGAACAACCACGATTCGACTACGGATTTAGCACCGCCAGAGCCTCCTCCTCCATGCAGGCGGGTGCGGTCGATCGGAGTCACAACCAGGAATTGATCATACAGATTGAATCCAACTCAATTTGTAAAAGCATAAACGACCTCGCCTGACTTGCTTCACCTAGCCGCCCCCGGGAGCCATCACGTCGGAGAATAATGATGCTATATAAGTATTTCAATCCGAATTATTCCAGGATTGGAGCTTTCACCGTTTCATCAAGGTCAAATCGGTGTCCATAATGATCGACCCAAGGCATTAGATCTATTCCCCTAGCTCTGTGGCGAACCATGAATCGATCGACGATGGAGGGAGAGGAGGATGAAGACCGCATCAGCCATCTCCCAGACTGCCTGCTGGGCAGCATCGTCTCGCTCCTCCCCATCAAGAACGCAGCCCGCACCATGGCCCTCTCCCGCCGCTGGCGCCATATCTGGCCGTCAGTGCCGCTCGACGTAGACCTAGACTACATCGGTACGAACGTGGATTTATAAAGCTCAGGTTTCTCAAATGTTAACTGACTACATCGACAGCAGCAACACGAACCATGGCTCACACCACCAGTCCATCATCCCACGCATCCTCTCCTCCCACAAGACAACCTCTACCTGGCTGCCAATCCTGTCCAACCGGCGCATCGACGGCAGCCTCGTGCTCAAGTTCATGCCGCACCCCGCCCACCCACCGCTCCCTCGCGAGTCGCGACCTCCTACGGCCTAGCGCCGGCGTCCTCCGCCATCTGGAGCTTCATTGCTGCTGCCTCGACCATCAACCTGGAGTAGATCTGCCATTGCTCAGCCTGCATTATCTCTGTTAGAAGGGAGAAAGAGGTTTGGTGCGGAATATGATGGATGTATTATTGAGCCTCGAGGGCGAGTATATATGAAGTACAAGACTTGGAGGACAAGACGCCTCTCCTAGAGATAAGGTAGGAATCCTAAACTACCAAATACATGTAACCCAAATATATCTCTAACAATCTCCACCTGTCCAACGTGGTGATCTCCGACGAGGGGTCGTTGCACTCCATGATCGCAGGCTGTCTGGTCCTGAGGAAGCTGCAGCTCTTCAAGGTCCACCAGCTCCGCCGCCTCATCCCTTGCTCACGTACGCTCGTCGAGGTGTACATCGGGCCACACATCCGGCTTGAAGAGGTCTCTTTCCGAGGAACACCTAACCTTGAGAACATTGTGCTCTTATATGCGGACATATGGCGGCTATGGCCCGACATCATTAGAGATGATAAACTTCCTCCTAGGGTTCAGAAGGTCGTTCTCACCCATGCTAGACTCGCACAACTTTGCGATCATGCCTAAGGTATATATACATACATGTGTAGCTTTGTTTTTCTTGCGGGTTTTTCATTAGAGGTAATACATCCGAAGTCATAGAACTTGCACGTAATGGTCAGTTTGGTGCACAAACTTGTAAAATACGTGTTTCTGGTCATCAAACTTGCACGAGCGTTCATATACGGTCACATTTCATTTACACGGACGTATCCATGGCCTATGTGGCATTCCAGTGTGGCCAGGGCCCACTGTCATCCACTGTAGCATGTAGATCAGCAGAGAAGCCTTTGGCTTTTTTTATTTTCGTATTAAGCCCCTAAAACTAAAATGAAAAAACAAGCGATGTGGGGTTTTGAAGCTGCAACGTGCCCTAGTAGTCTTTTCTTTTTTGCGGGAAAACGTGCCCTAGTAGTCTCACGTGGACAACCACCAGACTACTAATCATTCATGTCTATATAGCACGACTAATTTCTGTATCATATAAACATTGACTGGAAATAAATTTTACAAGAAATGTAACACAGAAAAAATGAGCACCGTGGCTCGACCATGTGACCTTGTGGTCAAGGTTAACTAAGATTACCACCTACAACACAACCCGTCCAGATGTAAGAAAACAATTTATATTCTTGTGTTTATGACATTCAAAAAATATTTATGTGTTACAAAAAAGATAAGCAACATTTTAAAAAGTTTCAAAAACTTGTATTTGAAAAAATGTTAATCAACACAACACGTCCAGATTAACATTTTTCCAAATACACGTTTTGAAACTTATGTGTATTGAAACATATACTCCATATGATACACATATGTTTTGATGTTTTAAATACTCCAGTATACATCTATGTGTGGATACACATATATTTTAAATACTCCAGTATACATCTATGTTTGGAGTATTTCAAAAAATATATGCTTAATACTTTTCAAACATATGATAAACATTTTTTTCAAATACAAGTTTTGAAACTTTTTTCAACTATGTTTTTAACATTTTTGGATGGTACGAAACATTTTTAAGCTACACAAACAGTTTTATACATTTTATAGGCATTTAAAAAATGTCATGACCAGTTTTTTTGGAATGCATGAACATTTTTAAAATGCAACGTATCATTTTTAATTACACAAATGTGGTTTACAATGTTTAAACTTTTTTAAATGCCACACACCTTTTTTTGTAACACATAAACATTTATTAAATATCACAAACACAAGATTTTTTTTTCTTACATAGAACAAGAAGGAATAACAACATGAAAAGTATTTATCCCATTTGGATATGTTGTGTTGTCGAAGCCCGGTGGTAATCTTAGTTAATGTTGACCACGACGTCACATAGTTGAGCCACGGTGCTCCCTTTTTGGGGTTGCATTTCTTGTAAAATTGATTTTTCGGCCATGTTTATATGATATAAAAATTATCCGTGCTACCTAGACATGAATGATCATCGGTTTGGTGGTTGTTAACCTGAGCCTAGTAGGGGCACGTCCCTAGTTCGGTTTGGCGGATCTACCATGCGTCGTGGGCTTATAGTAGGCCCTGGCCATGCTGGCATGCCATATAGGCCACGGATACGTCTGCGTACATGGAATGTGACCGTATATGAACGTTCGTGCAAGTTTGCTGACCAGAAACACGTATTTTACAAGTTTGTGCACCAAACTGACCGTCGTGTGCAAGTTCTATGACTTCGGGTGTATTTACCTCTTTTCATTATTATGCATATATATAGATTCATGCATGCAAGTGTTTTTTTTTTGTAATGCAGAAGTCAATATCCATCATTACAACCCTAATCCTCAACATGAAGTTTAGTGATGGTGGAGAACTGAGGAAAGGCTACCAGCATGTTAAGCTAATTCCCATGTTTGCGAGAAATTGGGGTTTGGGTATGCCGCAACAATGCCCTTCTCAACTTTAGACGCGCCTCTGTTTTTTAGACTAAAAGAACTTGCAATAAATCTATTGCCGAATTCTTTCTGTGTATTCACCAACAAGCTAAGTTTTCCTGAAGTCACCGCTCGATGCTTACAATTTTGAAAATAGAAAATTTTATGTCATTTACATAAATTTGGGAATAGCATAATTGATCATTTGTCTTAATGCATCACAGTGCCTCGCCTTTGGTTGGAAGGATAAACATGCGTTTGGACAGTGGCAACCAGCAGCTGATACAATTACCTGCCTAAATAAGCATCTCAAATATGTGTAGCTGAAGTACTACTTCCCCTCCCCTCCCGCGTCGCTCCCGCGAACGACCGGTGGGGCTCTCCCTAGCGCCGCCGCCGGGCCGTCCTCCCTCCCCTCTCCCTCCCCTCGCCGCCGCCAGTTTGCGCTGCTGGGCAAAGCCCTGTCGGCATCGGCGGCGGCGGGGTTACTCACCCCCCTTGGGAAACGGCCGGCGCGGGCCGCGGAGCTCTGGCAGTGGCGATGCGCAGGCGCGGGGTGCATCGGCGTGGTGGCGGGCGTCTGTCGGCGGCATCACGGACGGGTGGCCCGGCGAGGTGGGTTGCGTGGTGGCGGCACCCGTCACGGCCGTGGCGGCCCGATCTGGTCTGTTTCGGGCGACGGATGGCTCGGTGGCCACCGGTGGCTTCTCCTCCCGCTCCTAGAGGTCTCCCTCCTGCCTCCATGGGTGGATGGGGTGGCTGCTGCGCGGCTGCAGGGCGGGTGGCGGCCCGTCCATCTTGGATCTGGCGGTGGGATCCGGGTGGACGGCGCGGGGTGGGGCAGCGGCCTGGTGTAGCCGGTGCTCCGGCCATGGGCGGTGGCGTGCGGAGGTCCGGCACATGGTGGTGGCCTCCCGGGGGCACGGCGGCTACACGGTGGTTTGACGGATCTGCCCACGGCGACGGTCGGCTATCTCTGGCGTCGGCTCGTTTGCGGTCGGACCGCTTCGACCGTTGCTCCATCTCCTCGTCGTCCAGATGATACTTCGGTCCAAGGGTTGACCCTCTCCCAGCTGCGGTCCATCGCTCGTCTCGCGCCCGACAGCAGGACGGAGCTTGTCTCGCGCCCGCGGCAGGACGGAGCTTGTCTCGCGCTCGGGGCTGCAAGACGGACGATGGAGGCCAGTTTCGGCCGGCCTATTGGGTCTCGGCGCTGGGGGTCGTCCAGGGTGCGAAAGGCGGGGCATTTCCGCTCGTCTCTTTGGTTGGGGTAGCGGCGGGTCTCGGGGTCAGGTGGTTCATAGGTCTTGGATGCCGGGGGCGGCGGCCCCGATGGTGGTAGCGTGGTGCTTTTGGGCAGAGCCCGCGGCTTGGTGCTGTCCAGTGGCCATGGCCGTGCGGGCGGCGTGGCAACCGGGATGCAGCGTTCGATGGTGGTGAGTGGTGGCGGGATGAAAACATGTTCTTTTTGCGGACAGACAAGCAGCGACGAAACGTGTTCCCTTCTTGAAGGCGTCGTCGCGGCTCTCATCGCCCATCGTATGCTCCAGGGGGAACTCTGATCCTTGGATCGGGCGGTGGCAGCGCTCCGGTATCGTATCCTTGCCGAAGGCGCCGCCTTGGAGTCCACAGATGGTCGTATGCGGCTTCATCTCTTCGTAGTTAGGAGTGGATGTTGCTACGCTCAGTGCCTGTGTATCATGTCTTGGGTGTGTGCGCTTGTTATGGTGGTGTGCGTTTGTATCAGGACGTTGGTAAAGATTTAACATTGAAAGGTGGTAAAGCTTCGTCGGGAGCTCAAGTTAGCTTTGAATGGAGAAGCACCATAGCTACTAATCGGCAAGGCCTTGAGAGTTACGTTCGTAAAGTTAGTATTGTAGCGAATATAAATAGTGTCAAAGCCTACACTGGCTTAGCTCTGCAGATGTTTTCAGGACGAAGACGGTGCACAAACTGTAAGGACGCGCCGTTCCAAATTGAGTTGGTGACCTAGAGGCAATATAGCCTTCATGCACTCTTACATATATACCAGGCGGTTATATATCAGATTAATAGATCGCCAAGTTTCCCTTCGATCATATTGTTTGTTCTATATAGTTGAACAACTAATTTTGACATATCACATGCCTTGGCTCAGTGGTTGGGTATGTGGTTGTGCAACCCAACGACCCGAGTTCAATTTCCAGAATTGACAGGTGATGCACATGGGTTTTCCCCCGTTTATTGAGGATCAAGCTTGATGTGTGGTGGAACCACTCATTAAGAAATATCTTGATACTCATTTAAAAAATTCTGAGGACCATGTTTATCTTGGTACTCATACTAAAATGGCAGAGGCCGGGAAGTGAAAATCTCCCCATTTTAAAAGATGTTTTGTGGATTATTAATCACTGTCTAGGCGGCGGAGCTTGGGAGTCGGGGCGGCGGTCCCGGGTGCTGGTGGTGGTGCTGCCGAGGTGTCCTGTGGGCGGCGGCGGCAAGTTTCTGCGATGGCGGATGGTGGCGACGGGGCAGATCGATCCCCTAGCTTGCTGCGCGCGCCCCTGACCTCCTCCCCAAGATGGCGTCGTGATCTGCTACGGCTGGTGTCGGATGGAGTCGTGGACTGGCAGTGGCCATGGTGGCGGTTCCCCATGAGCCGCACCTGATGTCTTCCAAAATCCAACCTAACCGCGGCCAGTCGCAAATATGCCTCATGCATGGCGGCCCTCGTCTCTGGCAGAGCCCACCTCCCTCGATCTGTGGTGGTGGCTCCGGCGTGGCGGTCCTTGAGGCAACGGTGGTCTTGGCTTTGCTCCGGCAACGCGGTCTCTGGATTGTTGGGGCTGCGGTGATGTGCTGGATGTTGGAGGTGATTTAGATCCGATTGGCCGGATGGTGGCGTATGTAGATTGTTCTGCAGCGACTTCATACGGATCCACGACAGCATCAAAAAGACTTCGGGAGGTTTTATCTCTTGGTCCGGTGGATGACTTCAGTGGTGGATTACAAATTATGGACAATGACTTGACGCATAGGGCTGTTTGTGGAGTAGCGGCCATCCAATTGTAGCTGCTCGAATAGCAGAAAAGCGGTGGAGACAACACATGTGAGATTTGGATGGTGGTGCTATGTGCACCCGGTCTCGAGCTCCGGGGTGAAAGCCTAGGACAGACCCGAGTGGTTATTCCTGGCAATGGCGATGTTTTTCACATCGTTACCTTATTGGAGGCATTGCTCGGATATGTTCGGACTGATTCTTCAGGGTAAAAACTTTTATACTGGCCTTTGTGGTTGGATCTGGTGACGGCGTCGCTTGAGTGTCGCTTCCTTCCTGAAGGCGTTGCTGTTGAAGATCCTTGTCATCCATGTGGTGTCGATGGTTGGTGCGGATATGGTCTCAGTTGTAGTTTGTTGATCGTCCATCTGATCGCTTTGGGGCTTATTTCTTGTTTCTTTTTCTTTTTTCCACACCTGCACATAGCTTTTGGTCTTATGACTTCGCTAGTTGCCGGTGTGTTTTTATGTGTGTGTGTGTGTGTGTTGGGTTGGCTGTGTGCATCTTAGTTATGCAGAGACCGGGTGTGTGTTCAGTGTGATGTATCATCTTAATCATTTGAGCCAATAAAATTCACCCTTTTGTCAAAAAAAAACATAACCACATGATAAACACCACTATAAAGGAAATAGCAGATCACTTGCTTTTACCATTGGAAATATTAGGCATTGGTTAGTTTGTTAAATTGGTTGCTTCAGAAGATAAGTTGCTATATTATGTGGCAATTGTGAAAATGCTGAAGAGCACAGCCTCCATGGATATCGAATTTGAAATGATCAAAACGTTTCAAAAAAATTGAAGAAAATACACTTATACTGAGTACATAATTTACTAGTGTGTAAATTCTCAGGACGAAATACTATAAAATGAGTGCTACAAACAAAAATGTGGCTTTTTAGTACATGCAACATGGCTACTCTCCAACGAGAAGTTGACAGTTAAATGCATGAAGTTTGTATTGCTTGATCTCGGGATTAGAACGACACAATCGAGTAAGCATCAAATAGTTTGCTTCAAGGAAGATGATAACCATTCCTTGACCAATCCAGCTCTCATTACTTGTCAAAGCAATCTTCAGGATGACTGAATCTCTATCGATGAGCACACGCCCGAAGTTTGAAAGAGCACAATAGACTTGTTTAAAAGGCACTAGGGAATTAAAAACACAGAACTACAGTGCCGTGACATGTTGGAACCTATAGGGGATATAACCACAAGAATTCCACCGAACACTGCAGAGGATGCAGCAGTGTTCACTAGTTTACATTTACATAGTAAAAGATGAAGCCACTCGCCCTACTAGCGGCCATGGCCACGTCTCCTTTTTTACGTCCATAAACAGTGCGCTAGCGATGAGGGAAGCAACAGTGCGCGCGCGCCACAGCGAGCGAGCGAAGGGAAAAAGGGAAAACGAGCCCGCGTAGCCCGTGTCCCGCCTTAGTCGCCTCCTCCCTCCCCCTCCTCCCACCTCAAGAACCCTAGCCGCCGACTCCGACTCCTCCTTCCACCTCAGCCGCCCCCCGCGCGCATCCGTCCGCCCCGGATGCGGAGGCGAGCTTCCCGGCGACGGCAGCGGCGCTGGATTCGATCTGCAGGCATCTGCTCCATCCCGTTCTTCTCCAGCCGAACAGGGGCCGTTCTTCTCCAGCCGAACAGGGGCGAGTCCGCGGGGCGCCGCCGGATGGGGAAGGAAATGGAGCCCAGGGAGAGGGTCACCAGGAGGGAGCGCCGCCGGCTCGTTGTCGTTCACACCGTGCTGGAGTAGAGATGCCTCTCTGCAACCCTCACGCCCGCAGGTTCCTCCTTCCTTCCTGCCGCTCCCTCTTTTTATTATTGAACCTGTAACAGCAATGCCCCTCTACCTTTCCCCCCTGCCCTCACTCACGTTTCCTCCCCTTGTTTCGTGGATGAAGCTGTTGGTTGCAGGGCCATTGCGAGGAGCAGAAGGTAGAGGTCGCGAGCTGGCCGGAGCAGCAGGGGAAAGGATCCGGCGGCCTCTGCCTCCCCGTTGCACACTCTTCCTGCTTTATTTTCAGTTTTTACATGTTTTTTTTATCACTTGTGTCAGGGAGGTGAGAGGTTGGGCATTTTAGCAATGGCAGCCATGGTTTCAGCGAAGGATGCCCATGCCTTATGGCTATGACAACAGCATCATCACAAGGATAGACCATAGCACGACACAGGTGCATCTCAGCTCCTTATTGCTGAGTATCATATCATCTCGAGTTCTTGATGCCTTTGTTTATGTTATTTAATCTTGAGAATTTTTGTGCCTTAGTGTGTGTTCTGCTCTAGGTTGTGAAAGCCGAGTGGTTGATGCACTGCTTCTTTGTACAACTTGTGTAAATGTTTTATTTGACATATATCCCATTAAGCAAATAAAAGTTAGTTTAGATGTAGTGAAAAACAGAAGTTTAGTTGCCGCCTCAGCTCCTTATTGGTGACTGGTGAGCATTGTCTCAGTTTTTTAATGTCACTGGTTATCATATTTAGTCTTGAGAATTATTGTGTGTGTGTTCTTCTGTTGGCTGTGCAAGACAAGTGGTTGATGCATTTTACCAAAGAAACTGAACGGTTCGTGTTTCCCCTCTCTTTCTCCTACAGATACCTGATACCTCTACTTGTTCTAGGATTTTTGAAGTTAATTGGTCATGTGTGCCGAATTGATAAGATCAACTAAAAAAGGCGGTTATTTACTTATTTCTATGCCTATAAGTTCTTTTGTTGGTAGAAGAATTTGTAGGGAAGGAAGAAAGACAAATTATGTGAGTGCTAAGTTTGGATTTGCAGCGAGCAAATGGAGCATGCCAATGCATACTATAGCAACCACATACATCAGTTTGCTGTTGGATTTTGAATTACTTTAGAGTTACCGAATAACCAAACAGTAAAACATGCAAGAAACGCTTCTATTTGTTTTGATCCTACAGGAGCCTCTGTAGCCTGCTCCTGAGCCCAAATCCCATGACCATGCCCCCACATCCTGGTCGTCAAATGAAGGAGTCTGCTTGCTAAAAAGTGTGTTTTCTTAATCAGCATATATGGCCTCTTCGCACATGTCCTTTCTTCGTATTTAGGAGGCCCTCAACCTTTAGTTTTCTGATAGATATGAAATTTTAATTTGATAGTCCCAACGACAGTGGGTGCCCATGGAATTATCTATTATTTATTGTCAATCTGACATACTTTTATCACCATCTATCATGTTTTAAGCTTTATTAATGGATGATTTGTGCCATATTTTTTTGTTCTTCATTTTCATGTGGAAGTATTTGATATATATTGGGTATGGATGATTTACTCGTAGAATGTCCCAGAATTTGTGAATCTCAGTGTACAAGAATCAACACGGATGCTGAAACATTGATTTTTGCTGAAGGTAATTATTTTTAACCCGTTCCCAAGCAGTTTCCTCATGTTTGCTTCTAAAACGTTACTTACCAAGGCTTATGTGATTCATGGAGTTTACTTGCAAGGATAACATTATCAGTTTAACTTTTGTAAAGAAGCAGACAAGCAGTGCACTCGCCCAACATTAAAACAATGAGACATGTCATAATTTCGAAAATGGTTCCATAATGGGCATTCTTTTCTTTTACTTATTTTTCAGCGACAAAGATTTAATTGTAGTAACATGTGTTTATGCTCTACAGTCCGGCGCCTAACCAGGCCTGCAGTTCTTTTGGTTTTCTTTCTTGATCTGTTGTTTCCTTTGGTGATGCTTATTCTTCATATAAACAGGCCCACAGTTCAAATGATTAGAAATGTTTCTTTTGTTGTAGCAGTTCTTTTTTCATCGTCAAGTTTCTTTAGTTAGTCTCCTTTGTGGTTATTTTTCCTTTACAATGTGCTACTTGCTTCTTGCCAATGGACCTCCCATTGCTCGTGTCCTATCAGTAGCACCATGCTTCCCTATCGCCCTATTTATCAGAAGCTCGGTACAACCGGTAGCGAGGCGCCTCCCCATCATATTTTTCATCAAAAGCTTTCTTTCTGTGTGACGCCTTTGATGTTTCTTTCCTCTGGCCTACCCAAGAGGAAGTGTATGAACTTCTCTTTCACTTCTAGGTTCTTCTGGTTTACCCAGGTGCCATTCGGGGATGGCCAATACTAATCTATTATTATGGTATTGCCTCTGCATTTTTTAGATAATGATTTCTTACTGGTTGTCATAATTCACTACATATGGTCCGACATCCTCGACAGAAATAACCCAATTTTGTTATACGCTTGATGTCACATGTCCAGGAATAAACAAAAGGCCGCTTCCATTTCTTAAAACAATCTTCAGGAATACACTGTACAATTAGTAGCATCAGCGGCAGTGTCACTTTCATCTGACAAAATGCCCAAAGACGCCACCACAGAAGGTAATATGTACCTCAATTTCCTTTAGTTCCACATGTGCATGGTGATTGATCTGTTCATTTTGTGTTCTTAGGATGGTCATCAGGAGCCTGAAATTGTAGCTGGGCCTCAACCGGTCAGACATGGAGCTCCAGCAAGCATGTGTGCCTACCCTCCTTGCCCATGAGTTCCTGCAACAACAGCAGATCGTGTGTGTGGGGTACCAGCCAGATAAATACTACACAAATCATGTTCATGGTATGTTCCCAATCTTGATTTACAGACCGTGTACTGTAGTTAGTTCAGGTGATTATCAATTGATCTAAAACCAACCTCTGTACATGCATATCTCTGAGTTGAGAAGAATGCACATAGCAACTTAAGCACCATTGATGAGAACATAATACTATTTCGATGATTGTCTTGTTCGTGTGCTTGTCTGAATAAAGCGCATATTCATGTGCTTGTCTGAATAAAGCGCATATGTTACAGAAGAATTGAAACATGTAACTTCGAAATCAGAGAGCAGGCTGCCGTTGGTTAATTCCGTTAATAGTAGATGTCATAGTATTATCTTTAGTTCAGGTAAAAGAAATAAAATGCAGGAAAACAAACACCAACCTGCATGTGTTCCTGAGAGAGTGTATTTTCTCCATACCTCACCATTCTTGATACATATGGTCATCTCTGTTCTGGACAGCAGACTTGACTACCTCTCTTCAGGGCACAAAAATGAAATTGTGCCATGAATATATTTTCCTTGCATGCTTGTCTAAATAAAGTGTGCAATACACATGGCATAGTCGCATAGATATACAAATCCCTTATTCCAGTGAGCGAAACTGAAGCTTGCTGCTTGTGTAAGACCAGTCATAAACATTTCTGTGATTGTAGCTGATTCCCGTCAGTGAAACTTTGCCATGACCATTGTTTATTCAGTGAAATAGCTGATTCCAATCATCCATCAACTAGATTTGTGATAATCACAACAACAAGCTCATATCTTACAAATCGCCTGATTGGTGATTATCCTTTTTATATGATGTTTTTCATTTGCAAGGGCTGAGTTTTTTTTTCTTTCAAGTTTCTCTCTCTTACTCTATTTCACTAAACATATTTCTCCTCTCATTCCATCATTCCGTCTGTCGGTTACCATGATGAGTGATTATATGCAATCATCCGACAATAATTAGTATAGATAGTTAGTTATGCCAGGCTGCTACATTTCTATCTCCTTTTTGCCAATATGAAATATGATGCATATTAATATTTAGACCCAGTCTCGTCGTCCGCTACAGCATCACCCTTCTTTTCCGCCGCGCTAACTTTTTTGCACCCCAGGCCTAGCAGGCGATAACGGCACCACGAGGATTCGCTTCCGTGAGGAGGACCCCACCCGTATGATGGCCACCGGAAGGTCACACACTTCTTTGGCTCGCTCAGACCGGCTCCATTGACGGCTTTTCTAAGGTATCTTCTTGTGCAGCTTCACACTTGCTTGTGTGTCTTGCAAAAAAGTAAGCTACTTGGTACCTCTCTACTCTGCTTTAGCAGGCGTTTGCAGAGGAAGCCAAGGGATACATGATGCAGGTAATTTACTAATGATCCATATTGTTGGAATAATTTTGTTGCAAATATTTTCGTTGGTTGTCCTTTTATTTTATTTATAATCTTGCCTCGATCATGTATTCCATTGTGCTTCACTGAAAAGGTGTTCTGCATATGTGCACTTGCTTGAGAATGGAATAATCTCACGAATTCTATTGAAAACAGAACTTACTTATTTCAGTATGCTTAATGTTTGGTTTTAGTAATTATGTCTGCTTTAGCAGCCAGGAGCATCCCCTCCCATTTCTGACTTTGAACCATGTGCCCTGTTTAAACCAGCGTGGTTCGATGACCTTATGCAATTATTTGGTAGAAAGAATGTGCTGATAAAGTATTTTTATTTTTACTTTGGTATGTTTAGTTCTGAGGTATTGATACTCCTGTCAATCTGCTCTAATCTGGTTCGCCGATATCATGAAGGAATTAGACCATCCTATATCTTTGTTTCTGATTTTGGTTGGATACCTGCTTAGATGGGTGAACTTTTAACCCATCTTTTATTGCTTGCAGGTGTATTTTTTGGGTCCTCTTGGCGTGTTGAACAAAAATTGGCGTTCAGCACTACTATTTAAAGATGGTTTGATCAGTACTAGGGAAAACCCATAGATGGAAGGAAATTATTGTAGGTGAGAGCATGGTACCCCGTCTCTTCCTATTTTGTTCCTTTCTTATAGTATTACTTTGAGGCATTATTTATAGCAAAAGAATCAGATTGAACATTTAATATCCTATTCCTTATCATGCTACACAGAGGCCCTTAGGTTTGCATTCGGGTGCTAATTGTTCAATAAACATCATGCATTAGTTAGTTATAATCCTTTATCTTTTTCACAAACATGATGATTATGTTTAGTAGGATTGTCCGTTTCATATCCTAGAGATGTATCATTGTAAAGTAAGGTTTAAGGAGATCTAATCCTGGGCATACCTATGTAAGAGCATGTTTTGTATTAGAATGCTACATGGTGGTGTTTCTAAGAAAGTAAATTTGGTTGTGATCTTCAAATGGTCTGAAATTTAGTTAAGGGATGACAAAGCATGAATGTGGCCACATTTTGGTGGAGAAGGAGGGATATAGTCTTTATAATTTAATCTTAGCCTTACACTTCTGTGATTCGTTGACGAAATGTATCTCGATGTAGTTTTGGCTGTATTGGGACTGGGATTTAAGCTTCTTTCCATTCTGAGACGCATACATAAATATTGTGTGCTATATGGGCTGGAAAAATATTGTTGAAATTTAAACTCGGATCGTATGGGACTCCTAGAGAAGCGGCTGGGTCATATCTATGTTTGGGACTAATTATCAAATGAATAATATTATTTCATGCGTATATATTTTTGAGGCTGTATAATTCCTCTTTTTTGATTGCTTATAGCCTGTTCTTTTTTGATTGTTTGTTTAGGTATCTAAGAATGTTGATGATTACACTCGGAGCAAGCCTTGTCGCGGTGCTGCAAGTGTTGCCCCCCTCCTCCCCAAGGGCAAGGTGAAGGAAGGTGCCTGTGTGGTTCTTCTGCAGCTCGCAGCGAGGATTGTTGTGTCCAACCTGCACAAGAATGCCGAGAAGTCCTTCTTGGAGACGTAAGCCACGGTGCATGTTTCTGCCATGATTTCCTCCAGTTGGATTTCGTGGATTTAGGTGTTGAAAAATTATGGGATGTGGATGTAGGATTAAGGACATGTACCTGCACTACAACGAGAGATCTAGGCTGCTTCTTTGTGGCTTCTAAACTTGAAATGTTTGTTTGGAAGTTAGTTTAGTTTTTTTTGTGAATTCACAGCTTCTCACATGTACCATCCTCTTAGACCTTTAGATTTCCAAAGAAACTAAATGAAGATATGATGGTATGGTCTCAATAGTACAACTTAAAACCTTCCATGTTTTATATTTTCTCTGAAATTTCCTCTTGAAAAATCATGTATCTATGTTAGATCCTGTGAGAAAAGGTGGCTTCCAAGCAGAGGATGCGGGAGTGTTGGCCACATTTGGTTTTCGACTTGGGTGTCTAAATATTCTCACAATACTTGGCTCCCTCTCGGCCTTTGCGCCATTGGCGCAACGAGTCATCTAGTTATTGCTAAATGATCAAGTTATGCATGCTCACTGCGACTGTTCTGAAAATTCTGTTTTCATCCCGTACCATTAACTTGACCTCCAATTCCAATTGGATATCATGATATCAGCATTTCACAAGTTTCTCGACTTCAAGAGAGCTTTGCAAGAAAATAAAAGGAAAAAAGATACAACTACGACTCAACCAGTTTCCATTTTTGGTCACATCGCTATCAACTAAAAGATGTTCAACCTTCCCTTCACCTTTTCATCTAAATCTCTGCACCACTCTTGCTATTGTAAACTTCTCTCGCATGTACCAAGTCATATAACTACTCCAAATAAAAAGATCAGAAAATTTGACCCAGCCAGTTCTAGCACTTTAGTTTTTTGTTTGAGAAAACTTCCTATCCATTTATCTTCAATCATGGCAGTACCAACAAATACCCGAAACAATAAAGAAATACATCCAGATCCGTAGACCACATAGCGATGACTACAGTGGCGGAGCTTCAAGGAGGCCAACTTGGGCCATTTTGCCCCCC
>NC_041383.1:63911316-63912629 GCF_002162155.2 Triticum dicoccoides
TATATTTGGCTCAAGCTCCGCCACTAGACGACTATAAGCACTGAAGCGAGTCAAACGCACGCCGTCGTCATCGCCCCTCCCTTGCCGGATCCGGGCAAAACTTGTTGTAGTAGACAGTCGGAAAATCGTAGTGTTAAGGCCCCATAGGACCAGCGCACCAGAACAAAAATCGCCGCCATTAAAACTAGCGTAGATCGGAAGGATCCAACTTGATGACGCACAAACGTAGATGAAATACGACTAGATCCGAGCAAATCCAGCATGGACAGATCCGCCGGAGACACATCTCCACACGCCCACCGACAATACTAGGCGCACCACTGGGATGAGGGCTAGGCGGGGAGAACCTTATTCCATCTTCAGGGAGGCGCCGCCGTATTGTCTTCCTAACTCGAACACAAACCCTAACAAAACTCGAAGGCACATCTAAGGACGGATCCCTCTCACCGATAAGGGTCGGGATCCATCATGACATGGACCTAAGTCCATCGGAGACGAGGCGGACCGACGGCGCCGCAGCAGGAGGCATAATAAAACCCTAGGCTTTTTTTTTTGAAGAGGCAGCTGCGTTGCCGTTCATCTTAACATTGTTAGCACTTTAGCTTCTTTGCCGACGCGGAGTAGCCACTAGCGCCTTCCACCAGCCGTTTTGTAAGGTTGTTGCTGGTACTGTTGCCGATGTTCCTCCAACTACCCTTCGGATCAACAACCTTGAAATCCTCAGCATCCGTTTAAATCCATGGAAATTCACGGGAGCCCAAAGTCGTGAGACATGACGCGCTGTTGCGAAGCCATGTTAAAAATCCAAGGGCATCTCGCATACGATTTCATGAAAGTTGTGTGGAAACGGGACTTTCTTCACCAATGATCTAGCTTTCGAGCCGGGATGCATCCGGTTTGTCAAGGTGTGTGGAGCCCCTTCTCCGTTGGTCGGTTAGTCATGACCTACCGTAACACAAAAAAAGAGGGATTAACCATGGGCTATCCCCTCTTGCTGCGGGTCGAGCGGGCCCTAAGGATGGGCGCGTCATCGAAAGACGAAACCGCTTGGGGAGTGTCAGACACATTGAATTTGATATATGCTTGTTTTAACCTGTGCAAATAATGTTACGAAAAAATGATAAAATAAAATAGAGCAAAGGTAATTTTGGGAAAATAGTTAGTTTGCCGAGATCTTTATTTCGTGCTCTCGTGAAAGGTGTCTTCACCTAGATCTGGACAATGTCCCGAGATCTTTGTTTCGGGATCTCGGAAAAGTGTTCTTGACATGACATAGATCTGTCCACTTCTACCGAGTTGATTCATTTTTGTAC
>NC_041383.1:63913527-63915220 GCF_002162155.2 Triticum dicoccoides
CCTCCTCCTCAACCCACCGCCCCGTGCCATGCTCTGAGTTCGCTGGTTATCTCTGGAAGGCTCTCGACAAAGTGTCATGCCACGTTGCTGCTGACGTCTCCGTCCGGCCCGTCATCAAGTGCCTTTTTGGTGAGTAACCCACTTAGGGCTTGACAAACAATTTGCCGAGTCCCTGACAGACGATCCTCGCAAAGTGGGCTTTGGCTAAAGGGTTCGGACTGAGTCTCTCTGCCAAGTGGGAAACTGCATTTGCCGAGTTTTCATGTCACTGGAAATCGGAGATTCCAGTAGTGTAAGTTGACGTATGTGCAGTTTTCTGCTTCTAAACGTCAGATTAATTTTGTATACGTTGTGGCGAACCAACCTGTGGTTGGATGGTTAGAGGGACTGTGGTATCCTCAGCCCACCAGGGTTTAAATCCTGGTGCTCGCATTTATTCCTGGATTTATTTCAGGATGCCCATGGTGACTTCGTAAATCTCAAGATGATATGCCGGCTCAGTCTTTTGGAGGTGCTCATAGGGATAGGGTGTGCGTGTGTGCGTTCATAGGGGTGAGTGTATGCGCGTGTATATGAGCGCTTGTGTCTGGTTGTTTGGATAGCAGGCGGTATATGGAAAACTAGTTTGTAGCAGGATTTTAACAAAATCAGTTTTGCTAATTGATTTTTGGATTACCAATTTACACAACAGGGCGCCCCAAAGCCGCCTCAAACGTCCGAATGGGCCGCGTGATCACTGACCAGTCACGAAATTTCGACTCAGACGAGCTCCTTAAACGGGCCTCAAATGCCCGGACCGACCGGCACCCCTCATATCCAGCCCAAATATTGAACGAATATAGGGTGGCCGGCATGTCAGACCGGCCGGCAGCCCGACCCCACCGCCAATTGCACCAAATCCACCAAACCCTTCGTCCTCCTCCTCCTCCCGCCGCCCTGCAACCTTGCCCGAGCCCTCACCATCCACCACCCTTGCTCCCCATCGTCATCACCAGTCCTGATCCACCACCGTACATATCGTCCAGCCCGTCCCCATCCATCGCGACGGAGACACAATCCTTCTTGTCCATCGGCGTCCCTTCCTCGACATCCTCGTGCAAGGCGGAAAATGTCGCCCGAAAGATGCGCCGACACCGGTAGCTAGAGAGGTGCGGACATGAGCGAGTAGCTGCCCCCCCTCCCCCCCGGAAACCCACACACCTTCCATCCAAGCGTCGATGCGGATTACACCGTCCGACCATGTTGGGACAGAGGAGGATCCGACGGCCGGCTGGGCCATTCCGGGGAGCTTTCCGCCCACGCAGATGCCGGCGGTGGACGTATGTGACTCGTCCAGCTCATTCGGGCACCATCTATGCGGCCAGGATGAGGCGAAGCAGACAGCCCGGATGTAGACCAAGCATGCGGCAAGTATGCATGCAGAGCAGGACGCAAGCATGGGCGCGGAGTAGGCGACATGGATGGCGTCTGGCCAGTGATCTGACAAGCGAGCCGTCCGTCACGCCCGAACATGGATTTCATTTTGGCATGTCCGGTTTGGTGAATTATGATTTACTTTGTTTTGTTTTGAACTATTGAATTCCGACAATTTGTATCATATGACCGATGTGCATGGATTGCAGGGATTCGATGATCGGCATTTGAGGTATGTGGATGTGCGGCTCAACATATGAGGGGCCGGTGGGTGTTGTCC
>NC_041383.1:63915400-63918664 GCF_002162155.2 Triticum dicoccoides
AGATGCTCTTGCAGCATGATATGTTGCAAATATCCTATATTATTATTTTTAATCCACAACACAATATTCGTCGGCAGCGGAGCGTGATATTCCACCTGTGGTAGAGAGTAGGTCTCGGCAAAAAAACAAAATCATGATAAAAAATTGTTCTTGGAGCATCGGTTTTTTTTTTTGTTTGCCGTGACCTGCATGAATGTCATTTTGTCACGGAAGTTTTGCACGCATATGAAAAACACAGCGATGTTTGTTGGCAAAATTTAAATATTTTTCTGTTTTTACTGTACCAAGGGTGCATGTGAGCTCGAGCTCACAAGAGCAATTTCGTTCTAATCTTTGTTAAGTATACAGATCCATATCTGGGAAGGAAAACAAATCTTTCAAAAGGTAACATTCACACGATATGGCTACTAGCTAGGTTAAAATTTGTACATTTTTCTGCTTCTAAACTTTTTTGTAATGCTTGCTGAAGCAAACGCAAGAGCTCTGCCATTTCATATTAGAAGAATAGAATTGCCGGGTTAATTGAAAAAAACAGACGAAAGCCGATACAGACACTAAATCCGTACAGAAAAAGAGAACTACCACACAAATTTCTGCTTCTAAATGTCGGATAAACTTTCTGCAGCTTGCAAATAAGTACCATCCCAGCTCAAAACAACAACTACCATCCAGTCACAAATTTTCTGTCGCTTACATGACAATATTGCGCAAATATCCTATTTTAGTTTCTTTATCCACGCCATAATATTCGCGCGCAGCGGAGGCGTGAGATCCCACCTAGGATAGAGAGTTAGCGACCTTTTGCGTTATAGTTTTTCTTTTGCTCATAACGAGACTACTGTCTTCACGCAAGGGAAGACTGAGACGAACACTAGCTAGCTCGGGGTCACTCTCTTTCCTAGTTCTCACGTGGATCCGTATAGTTTATGGTTGCGTAGTGTGGGAGTGGTGTGCATACATACAACACATCACGCGCCGCATTGTATTATCAGGCTGCTGGAGAAATCCATCCCGCAACTCAACTCTGGATCTCATTTCTTGATCCTCCTTCTGCTGGTCTTCTCTGCTAGCTGCTTCCCGCGTTGAGCCGGTGGATCAACTCATCGGTCGACATCACTTCTCCGGCACATTAAGCCATGTAAGTCTTAATATCCTTGACTAAACATTAGCTTTTGTCCAGAAAGAAGTTCGCATTAGTAGCTTTCTTTGCGTAAGTTTTAGTATTAAGCCATGTCAGTCTTAGTATTCTTGGCTGAATACTCGTATTAGCATTTGTCCCAAAAAAGTTCGCAGTAGCAGCTTTCTTTGCATAAGATTTAGTATTAAGCCATGTCAGTCTTAGTATTCTTGGCTGAATACTCGTATTCGCATTTGTCCAAAAATAGTTCGCATAAGCTTTCTTTGCATCAAGTTTTGCAAGCGTGCTTGAAATGTCGCTGCCGTCGTTCTTGCCTATTTCAGTGGGGAAGCAATGGCGTTCTGGAAAGAGTGGGGGGTCCAGATGCTTGTGCTGCTGAGTTTTGCACTGCAGGTGATTCTCCTCATCACGGCGGAGATCCGCCGTCGCAAAGACTCCGGAGTGGTAAGGGTCGTCGTGTGGTCAGCATACCTACTGGCTGACACGACGGCTATATACACTCTGGGCCATATGTCGGTGACCAGCAGGTTGCCGCGGGAGCACGAGCTGGTGGTGTTGTGGGCTCCATTCCTACTACTGCACCTTGGTGGCCAGGACAACATTACCGCCTACTCCATCGAGGACAACCGGCTGTGGCTGCGGTCGTCCTGGAGATCACATCAGCGCTGAGGGCCATGTGCTCCAGCTGGACACTCCAGCAAATAATTGCAGTAACTGGTGGTGGTCGCTCTATTGTTTGTACAGGATTGCTTTGTTTAATTTATCCTGCATTTGTATGTGGAGAGCTCGTCAGAAATGCAATAAGAGAAGTAGGAATACAGACAAGGTACTGGTCGGGCACCATGGGGCAGCCACTGCAAGGACAGCCGAAGCAGCAAAATCGCGAGATGGATGGGACGGGAGGACTGGTGGAACACACTGCTTTATGCGTCTTCGTCTGTCCCCGTCTCTACATATTTCAGTCAGCTGCTGAAGAAACAAGTGAAGGAAAGTGTGGGCGTCGACAAAGAGAGCCCAGACCACATCCAAAACTCACGGGGCAGGGCGGCTCTGAAGAAGAGGGGTTTGTATGAGGAGTTGCTAGCCTGGAGTGTGGACACTGAGCTGGACGAAAGCATCCTGGTCTGGCACATCGCCACTCATGTCTATCTCAGCTGGTACAAAGCGGAACGCAAAAGCCTGCCGCATCTTGCAAAGGTGACTCATGAGCTCTCCAACTACATGATGTTCCTGCTCGCCGCACGTCCCTACATGCTGCCTGACAATGCTAGTCGCCAAAGGTATATTGAACTGTGCAACAAGGTGATCTACCATCTCGACTACAGCTCAGCGGAGGATTTGATCAAGTTAATACAGGGCCATGGAGATCCACTCATCACTGAGCGAACTCAGCCTGCCAGGAATGCTGATACAATCGAAGACAATGTTGATACAATCATAGAGAATGAAACATTTGACAGAGCATGTCAGCTTGGCACGACGCTGATTAGCAAAGAGCTGGAAACACCTGATGCCAACATGCTGGAGCTGATCACCCAAGTGTGGTTCGAGATTCTGTTCTACGTAGGATTCCGGTGCAGGCCAGATTCTCATGCCAGACAGCTGAGCAACGGCGGCGAGATCATCACCATCGTTGCCCTTATGGTGGAATACATGAAATCCGGCGTTGCGGAATTCAACTAGATCAGAAACGTATATAACTCTGCTTCACCTGTATTCCATCGTTCGACGAAATCTGCTCCTGGGAAGACATATATAACTCTGAAGAAACTTCCAAGTTGCTTCAATGGGCGCAGGCAGCTCCCCCCTGCACCGATATCTCGGGTTTACCAGTTTCGCCAAATGATCATAGGCACATGAGCCCTTTCCACTTCAGACAGCTTCACTACGAAGTCAAATCAACAATCATTCATGCCCAGAGTTAGTCCAAACCTCTCATCAGATTGTACGCTTTATACTGTACCTCTTTATCCGAAAATTTTCTGTCTTAAGTCGTACTCCCTCCGTTCGGAATTAGATGTCGCGACTGCTTTTTTGCGAAAACCCCCTTCATCTATTTCCGACCAAACCCGCGGTCCTCGCCCTCACTTTCTTCTCCGGCTGGCCGCCGCGGTCCGCTCTGTGCT
>NC_041383.1:63918765-63930030 GCF_002162155.2 Triticum dicoccoides
TTCCCGCGGCGAACTTGCAAAAAGGTTGGACCTTTGAGTTCAAGCCGGCGAAGGATTCCGTCGATGCGAGGCCGAAGGCGCCAGATCCAGACCACTACCAACACGACGCCGGCAGCAACCTTCCCACAAGCAGCGGCCATGGCGTTTCCGCCCCGTCGGAGGCGGCCGCCTCGCCGTCGGCCTCGGCCGTCTAGCTGGAGCCGCGGGTGGAGCAGCACTGCAGTGGGAGGGCGGGTACTGGGTGCTCAAGGAGAAGTACCACACCAGCCTCAGCTCACCAAGCTGCCCATGGAGTAGATCGACACCGACAAGCTCACCAAGGAGGACGTCGATATGCGACTCAAGTGGCTCGGCCTCTTCCTCAGCCGCAAGCAGCAGTGTATGCCCCTGCTCTGTCAAGGTATACTCTGAATTCTGAATTTTTATTTGAACTCTGAATTTTTATCTTGTGGCACCATAAGAGATACTCTGAATTTTGATGTTCCTGTCTTCAAACTGGCAATGTTCTGAATGAAACCATCGATCTCAGCATTCAGGTTCTTGATTATGATTAGGAAAAAAGAAAGAAAGAAAGAATACATTTGCCCAGGTTCTTGATTATTTTTAGCCTTGCTGTTAAGCTTTGCTAATTGCTGCCCATGTGGTGGTGGTGGTAACTGAAGTACTGAACCCCCGTGAATCCTTGGGTCAATGCTAACCTTTGCCCAGCTCCTACTTTTGCTGCACTGATCTGACTGACTGAGATCTGCCTTGTGGGATCCTCCAGCAACCAACCGCTTTGCTTCAGTTGCTGCATGCTTAGTACAGCAGCAGCACTCGGCCGTTCCACTGGTTGGTGTCTGTGACTGACAGAGTGACAATGAGCCAGGATCAAGCAAGCAGAGAGCAAATTTTCCCAACAATGCAAGAGCATTGCATTGGACCCCAGCCTCAGCAATGCAGTGTGCATGAAAGAATAGGCCTTGTGGGATTAGTTGTTTGTTTGTAGGCCTTGTACCAGTCCATATCTGGGTACTTTTCTTGACAGACAAGCTTGTCAAAAAAAGGTAGGGAAAAAGTCAGCTACTCCAGAATGAAACTAGCAAGATACTCCAGTTATAACACCCCAATTATATTAGTGACACCCCAATTATTGGAGTACATATACTTAGACAGCCAATTATAACACCCCAATTATAACAGCCAAGTACTATGGTCTTACAGAGGATATGGGACGAGCAATATCCCAATAATTTTATAATGTGCATGCTATGGTCTTACAGAGGATATGGGAGTTAACTAAGCTAACTGAAATTATTGGAGTATACCCGAAGCTAACTGAGAAAATAGAACAAGCATGCTATGGTCTTACAGAGGATATGGGACGAGCAATATCAAACAACAAAGCACAGGGACAAAAGAAAAACTCCTGGGGGTAGTTTATAATGTGCATGAATGAACAAATTCAGTCTGTACAACAAACACACTTTTAATTCAGAAAAAAATGAATGAAGTCTGTGTCTCCAGTGCTCAAAAATTTCACCATAAAAAGCTCCTCCTAGGGAGAAACACCTAAAATCACACCCCCTGCCACATAACCATGGTCTAAAAAAGTTCAGAAATGCCACCGTTCCACTGTTCCACTTATCTGAATCTTCTGCCAAAATCACCTGGCTGCAAATGTCATTCCTGCTGCTTGAAGGCTGTTGCTGCTCTTTTCCTGCTTCTTGGAGACTGTTGGTACTCGAAGGGTGTTTCTGCTGCTTGAAGGCTCCTGGTTCTCTATTCCTGCTGCTTGGAGGCTGCTGGTATTCGAAGGGTGTTTCTGCTTCTTCAAGGCTGCTGCGGCTCTTTTCTTGCTGCTCTTTTCCTGCTGCTTTTGCTCTTTTTCTGCTGCTAAGATTGCTTCTCCCTCTTGTATAAAGGCTATGGTCTGTTCAACTAGTTCACGGTCGATAGATAGAGCTATAGGAAGCCGTCCTTCTGCCTGCCGGTGTTCCTTGTTCATGTGAGGGATCGAGTAGTTTATCGCTCCCTTGTTTCTCATTACCTCTCGGATGCATGACTGCAGCGTCACGAAGCTTCTAGCTAGCTTATCAACCGGGTAGTTTCGATATTCCTCCTCCGCACCTTCTATCAGTTCCCTGATGCTTTGAGGTGCTCTGCTATCGGTGTGGAACTGGAGAGACCTGAATATGCAGAGATCAAGAATGTTCATGTCGGGACTGTTTGGAGGCTGTTGAAGCAACTTAATATCCAAATCAGTCTGTTCTATGATTTGTCGGAAAACTGGGTCATCGGGAAGAATATGTGGTGTGGCATTATCTTGTTGGATATAGATTGTCCATCCTTCATCTTTGTCCGGCCAGCGCTCTTGGATCGCAGGAATAAGTTTCTCACACATGTAAAAGCTTTGTTTCTTTTACAATTCCTAGATAAGTGGAACAGTGGAATGACATTTGGCATTCAGGACATATCTGCATCATTGGAAGCAAAATGTTCCACCGAATAAAACTGTTCCTAGCAAATCAAGAGCATCGATCAGGAGCATCAAATGTTCCACTTATTTTGCATTCAGAACATATCTGCATCATTGGAAGCAAAATGCTAGGAATTGTAGTGGACTAGGAACAGTGGCACCAAATGTTCCACTTATTTTGCATTCACAACATATCTGCATCTACTCCCAAATTCTATACTGAACAAAACTGTTCTGTACTGAATAAAACTGTTCTGTACTGAATAATTTCTGGAAGTGCATGTGAATACCAGCAGCAGCAACTACTCCAGCATTCAGCATTGAGCTTCATTGGGTATTCAGTGTAACTGTGTTACCAGCAACACTCAGTATTCAAGTTCTGTTTAATCCAGTTTTGCTTTACAATCAAACAGGGGGAGGAATACCAGCAGCAATTAAGTTCTCTTTAATTCAGTATTCAGTACAGAACATCAAGTACTCCAGAACCAAACTACTTTCAGTATTCATGATCTTTCAAGCAGCAATTAAGCAATCCAGTTTTGCTTCTACTCTTTCAAGTATTTAGTATTCATGATCTTTAATCCAGTATTCAGCTTTACAATCAAGTTCTCTTTAATTCAGCAGCAGCAACAACAGAGGCGGGGGCGGGGAATACCAGCAGCAACAGAGGCGAGGGCGGGCGCGACCTTCGGAGGAGGGCCAACACGGAGAGGAAGACCCTGGGCTTGGAGGAGAGGTTGAGCAGGGCCAACGCGGCGATGAAGACCCTGGGCCAGAGCAGCGACGAAGACCCAGCGCCGCGACGGCGTCCAAAATTGTCCGCGGCGACGGCGGCCAAGGCGGACCATATCGAGGACCTAGTCGTCGATTTACTGCTTCTTGGCACGATTCAGAGGGAGGTGACGAAGAGGAAGAACTTTAGGAGCAATCCCGCTGCTCAGGTAGGCGAGGGCACACCCATGGCGGCTGCGCAGCTGGGCGGCGGCGCAAGGCGCCTCCGTGAAGGTCCTGCGCGTCTCCTCCGCGACGACGCAGGTCGTCTACTGCACAGGCGGCTGGGTCCTGCGACGCGCGGAGACTCTCTCTGGGTGCTGAGGAGAACGGAGGAGGAAGACGGGGGATGGTGGCCGGAGCCGGCGACGCGCGAGCGACGGTGGAGTAGTGAGGAAGGAGACGAGGGCGTTTTTTCAAATGATTCAAAAGTATAAGGACATATTTGCAAAATGCATAATGTACAGCAGTCGCGACATCTAATTCCGAACGGAGGGAGTATAAGCTATAGCTTGCATTTGTTTACCTACCAGATAGCACTGCACTGCCATGGTGGAACTATCGTGTCCAGCTCAGTATGTCTGAGCACTGATTATGTTTCACAAAAAGAGGATTAATAGCTGCTGTGAGTTTGCCTTAATTAAGAAAGGAGAGTCACACTTCCTTCAATGTGTTGTCCAAGTCAACTGGTATAACTGCATCCTTTTATTGAATTTTGAGGAATTCAGTTTCTATTTTCGAGATGTTTTCTACGGTACTTTTGTTGCTGTTGAGGAATTCAGTTTATATTTTTAAAGATGTAACCTTCTCAATTCAGGCGCTATACCACTGCCTCATGGTGATGAGCTGACCACAATAGGCTTGTTCACAAGGCACTAGTAGGAAACTAAAAACGAAGTGGCCGTGACATGTTGGAACCTACAGAAGATAAAACCACAAAGATTCCCCAAACAGTACAGAGGATGCAGTAGTACTGACTAGTTGATGGCCAATGATCAAGTGGTGTATGCACACCACGGCTGTTTTGCAAACTATTCCCTCGTTCGGTTCCAATTGGATATCATGATGTCAATGTACATTTCACAAGTTTCTCAACTTTGAGAGAGCTTAACAAGAAAAAAAAAGATACAATCAAGATTCAAGACTCAACCAGTTCCCATTTTTGGGCACTTTGCTGTCAACGAAAAGATGTTCCACCTTCCCTTCACCCATTCATCTAACTCTTTGCACCACTCTTGCTACTGTAAGTCTGTAAACTTCTCACGCATGTACCAAGTCAGATAACTACTACAAACAAAAAGATCAGAAAACCTGACGCAGCCGGTTCTAGCACTTCAGCTTCTTTGTCGACGCTGAGTAGCCACTAGCGCCCTCCACAAGCCGTTTTGCAAGGTTGCTGCTGGTACTGCTGCCGCTGTTCATCCAACTACCCTTGGGATCTTCAGCGTCGTACCTGATAATGTTGGTCACAAACGCGTGTATAGATGTCTCTGCTCTTGGCAGACTCTCCCTTTCAAGAATCGATTGCTGCCCGGCACGAGACTGGCGCTCTGCAGTACACTTCATCTCCTGCAGGACTAGGATTCTATCCCTAACAAAGCTCTCCTTTTGCTTCTGCACATATGCCATTGAAATGGTATGGTAAGCAAGCAAGACGGTAGATTCACTCGATGTTACCCAACATGTTCACAAGGCATTATGCAAAATAACCACTCTATAAATGAATAATTACAGAAAAGGTACCAAGTAGTCGAGAAAATTAGGTCCATTTGTTCATTTCACATACCAGAGGAAATGGACAAAGAGGGTGTTTCCACAAGTTAGCTCTCTGGAGTAGCTATAATCAGTCATGTACAATTGTGATGGTATTTCTTATATTACACCTCTTTACAATAGCACCAGCCTAAGTTTCGACGTTTCATTTGTTTATATGTAGTACAAGCAGGATAAGAACAGTAGAAACCAGCCAGTTTCTGGCCCCCTGGATCTGAGCAGGATGCAGTACAAAAGGAATGGGGGCAAACTTATGTGCATTGCATGGAATATTGATGCTAATATGGAGATTGGACAAATAAGAGTTTTCAATTTCCCTGTTTCTCTGAACACATGTCCACACGTGAGGGATAGGATGGCTGTCCATAAGGTCTGCAGGGTTTTGATAACCCATGTTGCATCAAAAGTTCAGAACACGCAAAAAACAAAGGCACTATCACATTAACCACCTAACCCCTCCTGCTCCTAGTTCGTTGCAAAAGTTTAAAACTACACAATCAACTTTAGGCAGCAAAGTTGGAAGATAAAGGTTTCCAGCAGCTGCTAACCTGGAAATTAACATGGCATTCAATTGATGAGCTTGAGCAGCCACAACCATCACTGAAGTTCAATGTCAGCAACATGGAAAATATGCTAGTCATTGATGTTTCCCTACAGAAGTAGGCAATTTCCTGATGTGAAGCATAGCACATAATATTTGAAAATTGAAACATTTCTTTGCGTGATCAGTTGGCACATATTGGCCGAGGGACTTTGCAATCTCCAATATACCTCTGCAAAGAAAATGGTTGCTCCATAAGAACTACAGGCTTCATGTCAGATCTGTCTGGAAAGGAAACCTGTTGATGAATACGATTTTTTTTACCATATATCAGTAACAGAAGTACGAAAACTAGACTTTCATCAACCTGTTGATGTAATATTATCTCCTTAGTCCTTACAGGAGCATTTAATGGCATAAAATAAGTATACTAGTACAACGATGTGGACATATTATTTTGAATAACCTCAATTGACCGAAGAAATGACAATGGTGCTCGCATGCCATGAACACTAGTTACTCGCATTGTCCATCTTACACATTTCTCTGAACAGAAGAAAGAGATAATCCAGTATGAGAGGCGGGTGCTTAAACCCATTTTCATACAAAGCCAGTTAAAGCATCTAGCTGTCCAATGATAGTTGCACAGAAGGAACTTAATAAGAATTCAAAATTCATTTCCAATTTGGGAAGGACACCATACAGAAATTTATATATCAAACTTGCTAGTTTCACTGTTTATATGGTGACCATAAGGTTTGCAAAGAATTTTACCATCTTCAGTTGCTCAAAATCTTGTTAATGAGGCAGTTTTGATGATGCCAACATTCAGTTTTGTCACTAACCTTGACTGGTTTATGTATCTACTAGAATTTTACAGAGCTAGGTAAGGATAAAGATTTAAGAAATGGTGAGACGACCCTACTTTTGACTGTGTGCCGAAGAAGAAGTTGAATGAAGTCAGTACGTATATATGGAGGAATACGCAGACTCAGAATGCACATCACTCCAGCAATGACCTGTGTTGAGCGATTAAATTACTATAGCAAGGAGACATATAATAGCAACAAAGGAAACTGAACAGAAACAGACACCTTATCCACAAGCCCATGGATGACAAGGCTTGCCTTTTTGTCTTTCGGAGTTGCCTGAAAGAGAAGATTTTGTAAAGCAATCAGAATGCATACTTATTGCGGGTTTATCAAATGCCATTAGAAAGTTACAGTATTTTGGATTTACTATCCCATATTGCGCTGGTGTTCTTTATATGCGAAAGCGAACAGTGTTTCATTCATTATACTCCATTCTAGATCATTATTTATTAAACTTTAAATGAGGTAAATATCCTTTTGTTCAATTTTAAATATTTAATCGGCATACTGCATCTGTTAAGGCTGCAAAACAAGTTCCTAGGAAATCATAAACATGGAAAATCATCTCCTTCTGTTCACACCTTTGGACTGAATCAGGACTTCAAGTTCTAAATGCCATGTCTCAAAAATAAGTTCCAGAGTCAAACTTGAATTCAAAACCTCAATTTTTTAACTGTTCAGATTTAATATTTGAGTGACTTGAATCACAAAGTTTAGTAAGGCCTAATGAAACAGACAAATAAACAACACTTCAAATTTCTAAAATGGTCTGATGGTGTCTCAGCCATTTACAGAGGTAAACAGTATATGGTGGCATATAAGAGTTGAAACACAGTTTGATGCTACTTCAAAAATTCCCAACATAAAAAAGTACAGACGTAGCATTAATATTTTTGACTTATCTGTAACAAAATTTGCCTAAATCATAAGTATAACATGCATATAAAACAGAGATAAGCATGCAAGTTAGTGCTTCTCTTTGGTCCATACTTAAAAGAAAGACAACAATATGCTTGTATTTAGTTGTGTGCACCTGAAGATTAACAATAGCAACCTTTCCCCCATTCTTGATTGACAACAGAGGCATATTACATGCAGGAGTAATCTGCAAGCTGCACATTACTGGATATCAGAAAAGAAACAAGAACAGAATCATGGCTCATTATCATCATAAAAATGTTCAACCTGCTACCTCCGAATTAACAATGAACAAACAGAAAGCAACAATGGTGAGACTGATCAAATGAGAGGGAGATAGGACACAATGCCTCTCACTGAATCATAGGCAAAAAACAACAAGTATATAGCACTAGCAATAGCACAGTCCATGCACAGAAAGGGAGGAGATAGAGGATCTCAAATTCTTGACTACTATATATGCTAAACATGCACTGCACTGCAACATGGCAGTGCACGAAGAATGTTGAGACTCAATTATGAATTTATCTTTTGATGCATCAAAAGTGACTGGAAAATATTAGTCAGACTATAGTTTCATCCAGATCAAAGCTCCATCCTTTAAAGGAGCAAGGACTAGATCACTCGTTGAAGTAGAACTAGAGATGCACAGACTGTTATCCATCGATCTCATGTAGCAGCTTAGGTCACTGACCATTATATCTAAATCTAGGATGTCTTTTTGGTGCGGCTTCAACATACAACGGCCTGATTAAAAGCTTTTCATTCTTGAAAGATGTGTGTATTTCATTCAGGTTGTTGCCCATCTTAATCTTGTAAATAACTTTCCTTACCTATCTATGCATCAAGACGCAAAGCTTTTTGCGCTTTCTCAAGAGAAAAAAAACATGTATCGTTGGCAAGCATTTTTGACACAGGTGGGACAGGCTACAACCATGCCCACTGAATTGCTGTTTTTCTCACTTCCCATCTTTTTCGGCGCCAGACACTTTGGTGATGGTGGTTGGGGGTGCTTATTTAACCGTGCGAAATGACTGGATCATCTTTGCAACTTAGGTGAAGGATGGTGCTTGTTGTACATGTGACCGTTTGCTCCATCCTCGGGATCAATCCTAGCATCAGATTTCCACGAAAGGAGGAACCACACAAAGCCACTCTCCCAAAGCACCTCGGCAAAGAAACAGGGATTGTAAGTTCTAACTATGATATACTCCCTCCCTCCGTCCGTAAACACGTCTAGAACTCTAGATACATCAATTTCTCCAACAAGTATTTCCGGATGGAGGGAGTACTAAACTTGCAGTTTCTGGCATGGTTAATCATACATGCATATAACTAAAGAAAAGGGCAGCCCGGTGCACTTAGCTCCCACTTGCGCAGGGTCGGGGGAAGGGCCCAATAATGGTCACAAGGCAACAGCTTTACCGCTGCGCCAAGGCTCCCCTTCTCATACATGCATATAACTAATAGTGCATTTAAATTTTGATGCATCTATATAGACTTTTGTACAACTATTAATCGAGCAATTGATTTTTCCCAGATTAAACATGAGGATCATTCGATGCAAAAAAAAAACATGAGGATCATGCTTACTAAAAACTGTTTGTTGGTGTATATTGGAAAACAGTTTGAAGCAAATGGCACCTGGACAGTTTCCCAAACTAAAAAAAGAGAAGAACAGCAACTAGCTACAGTAAGTATGCGCCCCTCGTTATTTGCCTCCATATATATAATAATGTGGCAAAGAGTTCAGAGGATTTATCACTAAACGAGTAACATCTGTTGGCAAGTGACAATGTTTGTAACCATAATGAAGAAGGAAACTGTGAAGAAAACTGCATCTATTGTGTGAGGGTAGCATGACAAACCTAGTTCCTAGACATAGGACAAGATCAGCTGCTCGACACTGCTCCTCGGCAGAATTCATCTCCTCAGGGGGTAACGCATCCTGGAAATCAGTGGAATTATTAATGAACTGAGACAACTTCAAAGAAGATGCACAACAATTCATGTCTCTCTCTTTTCATTGTTAAAACATTTTGCCTGGAGAGTATGACACAATTACCTTTCCACTGTTAAGCATTTTATTTTGAGAACACAACACTAAAAAATTATTTCTAGCAAACATATTATAATAATCAAGTAAATTCACCAAGTATCATCCTAGCTGTGAATCTCGAAGGTAATTTTGAGGTAATACTGTCTTTAGTGATCGATTTCAAATTGGGATATTTGTGGGCACTGAGGCAACTATAACCATATTAGAATAGAGACACACAAATCTTGTAGCAGAGATTAAGCAAGTGCAACACTAAAATAGTAATATCATGTATTGTCTAACAGATTTTTTAGTTCAAAAAGAAGCATTTTCTTGGTAAACACGTCGAGATGAAAAAAATCATTGTAGCTCTTACTGTGTACCTCCCAATCAAGAACTGTATCTTTTAATCTAGCTCCACAGTTCTTGTCTGTACAACGCCTTGGAGTATCCTTCAGTCCTATTGTCTCTATTTCAAAATCACGAAGGTACCTTCATACAGAGGAGGGATTCAGGAAGAGCTATCTGAATAAACCAACAGAAGAAAAAGGAACTATTTTTGGTGTTTCCCTAAGAAAGTAGAATAAAAGCAGGGTAAGATAAAGCATACTCCGTTTTACAGCATGGGCAGACCTCCTTGAAAGAATTCCCATGCAATTCAGCCAGCTTCTCCCTTGGGAAGCCAGAACGCAAATGTAGGCTGTCAACATTCTGGCAAACACAACCTCCACAAGCTCAAATACACGGATAGCATAAATACGATTGTGGTAAATGAAGCAATTTGTTCACGACAAAAAGAATATTGTAACAGAGGACATACTTAGCAGCAAAATCTGTGAAACACAAAATATGAGCTAAAATATTCAAACTGGTATATTATAAGTCCACTTTTAGTACTAATAAATATCTGCAGCTCATATAACTAATTTTGCAACAGAGCAAAAATTTCCTAAAGAGTTGACCATATAATAGTTAACTGGAGCAAAGTTCCGTAAGAGTTAAACTTGTACAAGTGACTCGGAGCAAATAAGTCCTTAAGAATTAACCTTATAATAGCAAGTCACTGGTAGTGGACACAGACACCAATACAAAGCCATATACAGTACATTCAGTTGAATTATGCACCTGGCTTATGACAAACTTTAGGAGACCTGCTCTTTCCAATTCAACTAATGCCATATGAGTCAAGGTTGGAGCAGCTCGGTGAAATGGGAGTGAAGCATCAGGAACACCTTTTCCTGCACGCTACAAAACAAATGTGACATATACACAACTGATTATTTATTCAAATGATGGTTTATCATGAAATGAAGCACCTGGCTTATGATAATAACTACTACATGAATAAGTATGGTTCACTAACATGGTAAAACTGCATAATTACATAAAGCTTCTGGGGGTACCTAAGTCAGATAACAATAAGGAAACTAACTGATCCACGGATCATGCATTGAAACATGAAATACACTGCACTTAAGTAAATTAAAATATATCATGTTTGCAGTCAAGCATTGCAATATAATCTAAAGAGAAACAGATTGCATGGAAGGGAACCATAAGAAGAAGAAGCAACAGAGCCTACCTGCAGAGTCCACACACCCTTTGGGCCTCGGAAATCAGGTATGCCAGATGAAGTTGATATTCCTGCTCCGGTAAACACCACTAGATGCTTACTCTGAAACAATCAGGGCTAGTTCACTGAAAATGCTACATATAAAACACAACTGGAAATTTAATTGGCATCCATTGATGGCAACCCAACCTTTTGCACCATAACTGCAAGCTCTTCTATCTGCACCATAATCCAGCAAAATGAACATTTAAACAAATGTTTTCTTCAGAAAGAATGTTAAGTAGTAAGATAATAACTTCATGTCATAAAAACAGAGTTTTA
>NC_041383.1:63930464-63932700 GCF_002162155.2 Triticum dicoccoides
GTCATAATTGCTGACAATAATGGTTTCAATCTGGTGGTTTCGCGTTTTCCCTGTTCTCTAAACACTATGCCCTTCAGTACATAGTAACTAGACTCCTGGATTAGACTACAAACAATTCCTCAGCATGAAGGAATGGTATTATGCACTACAGAACATACTGAAGGGTGTGCATGGGGCATGTTCTGCCTGAAATTATCACACGAGGTTAGAAACCCTGCAACCAAGAAATTGTAGGCCCGACAAGTTTCACACAGCCTCAATATCTATTTCCTTCATTTATTCAACTATAAAACCAATGTAACGGTAACACGATATAATTTTGCAAGCAGTAGCTACTCAGTTCCCAAAACACTGGTTCTTTCATGAAATAATTGTTTCCAAATTTGATATTAACTTATCTAACCACAACTTCTCCAACACTATTAATTTTATAGCAGTGGCACACATGGGTCTTGATTGCACAAACCACAAAAAAGAACGCTACGGTAAAAAATATTTCTCTCTTTATTCTTAGCCAATGATAAGTAATAGCGCCCAAAAAAAATGCAAGAAATAATTAGCCTAACAAAAGGGAAGCATAAAGCCATAAACAACAGGTCACTTATTGCCTGAGCAAACAAAACGAAAAAAGGGTTTGGAAGTAGGCAAAATAATCAACCTTCCCTTGGAGGAGTTTGGGGGAGTCGAACTTCTCAGGCATGCCCACAGTGCCCACATCCTCTCGGTAAGACAGCTTCTCTGCATAGCCTAGCGACATCTCTCGGCTCTTCTTGAGGTTCTCCAAACCCGTTGCTGTCTTCCTGGTCGATCTAAAAGAAGCAAAATGACTGTTCATTGCAGTAATTATTCTGTGGACAACAGTATTTGATAGGGGAATTTGATCATATATCACTTTCTACTTTGGCACTTGATCATATACAACCTTGTACATTGTTTTAGTAAAGTACACAACCTCTGTTTCAGAAATATAAGATATTTTGGATATTTCAGTATCGACTAGATAAAGACTGAAATGAACGAATAAACATACTAAAACATGTCTATATACATCCGATTCGGAAAAAAGTTAGAACATCTTATACTTGTAAACAGAGGGAGTAGCACTTACCACTTGGCTAAAACCACAGTTGCACGCTTAAGCAGTTTTCAAGCACAATGACTAACTAGTCACAAAAGTGAAAAGATCACCTTGCCCTTATGGCAATTCATCAAGCTGGGCAACTTAGAGCAAGAAACATGACTCACCCCTCACCCTGCCCGAGCTGAGCAGGGCCCATCTCCTCCAACACGGCGACAGCCGCCCGCCTTCGCGCCTCCCCTGCCACGGCCGCATTCCGCCTCGCCGCCATTGGACCTCTCCTTACTCCGTTGCATTCCATCCCACCGCCACCACGGCTCTCCCACACACAGTCAGGCACGCAGAGGTCAGTATCGTCGAGGTCTTCCACCTCCCCCTCATGCGCCTCCTCGACTAGCGACTCGTCCCGGCGTACCGAGCCCCCGAACAGGAGGGCCACCTCCTTGGCATTGCCCAGCGGTCGGCGGCGCGAGTGCAAGGCCGCCTCGTGCTTCTTCTGCAGGACGACGGCCTCCAATTTGGAATTGGCCTCAGCGACCTCGCGCTCCTGCGCCCTCGCAGCGTCAAGGTCAGCGAGCACGGCCTTTAGTGCGGCCTTGTCCTTGGCAAGCTTGCGGTCCCGCGCATCAAGGACGCGCGCAACCACCTCAAAGTCGGCCCTGAGGCAGGAGTTGGCGAGGTGGGCCACGAGCTCCCTGCCAGAGAGGAGAGCAAGTTCGTCCTGGGAGACGGAGGCCATCCTGTCCTGCGGCCGGAAGGTGGTAGGTATGCGGCTGCCAGGAGCTGGGCGGAAAAAGGGCCTAACAAGTAGGGGATTGGGTCAAGCAATCGTTCCCCCAAAAATTTCATCTTTGCACAGGCGAGCTGGTCCATTCCCCCCACCGGCAAGTTCCTGACACTACATCAACGCCGCCTGCATAATTCCCCCCTAATGTCGAAAACCTAACACAGTCCATCGATTTCTGCTTGGCAGGAACGGGGAAAAGGAACACGACGAGCAAAAATGCTTTGGAATCAAGCGTCCGCGGAGCGTGCTTACCGACGAGATAGGCGAATCAAGTGCAGATCTCCAGTCCAGTCTGCCCCGGCAGCGGGAGGCGGGTATGGGAGCAGCGAGCGGCGGGGAGAGAGGAGGGAGGACGGTGGGGAAATGAAGAC